>NW_028318294.1:9705000-10005000 GCF_062004578.1 Staurois parvus | reverse complement strand
ACTCTGCTCACCACCATCACTTGTAAACACAGACATCCAGCTTCTGTGTTTACAAGTGACAGCTTGTCTCCCAATGACTTCCAAATATCTGATCTCCTGAGTGGCTCAGACTGAGTGCAGGATGGGAACAAGGATGCAGGTACCTGGGGTGCAGTGCGGATGCTGACAACCCCATGGGATGATCTCCTTACAAGTAAGACAGGTGGAGCCACCTACAGTGTGTGGGGAGGTACTAGAGCTGGCTGGGTGCTTCAGCTTAATACAGAAACAAAAAAAAGACAAGCGAAAAGATGGTGGAGCTTTTAAGGAGTGGGGAGAAAATGGGGGTAGTGGGGGGGTTGCATGCAGAGGTAAGAGCTGAAGAGGGGTGAGAGTGAGATGTGGATGGAAGATGCAGAGGTAAGCAACTATGGAAGAAAGCTGAACTCTGCGCTCTGTGTGTGGTGCTCCCCTGAACTCTGCACTCTGTATGCAGCGCACCCCTGAACTCTGCACTCTGTATGCAGCGCACCCCTGAACTCTGCACTCTGTATGTATTGCACTCTTGAACTCTGCACTCTGTGTGTGACCCCCCAACTCTGCACTCTACGTATTGCACTCTTGAACTCTGCACTCTGTGTGACCCCCCAACTCTGCACTCTGTAATGGACTTCTGGTATTTAATGCTCCTTTAAGACCCTCCCACTGTTAGTTAAATTGACCACACCTACTATCTGATTCAGTTTGGAGGGTGCTTGTGGGGGGTGGGGGTGTTATGGGAGGTTGTGGTTGAGTTCCTGCACCTATTTTCTGATAAAAAAGTAACAGTCTAGGGTGTTTTCTGGTTTCAACTACCACCCCTTCTCAGAGAAGTCTTTCAACACAGAAACAAATGACAGGACAATGCAGTCCTCTTTACTGTGAAAAAACACTGCCTTTCTTAATACATGTTTTTTGTTAGAGGTTGCTCTGGTCATTATAAGAACAGAGCAGAATGGTAAAAGTAGGGACCAATGGGCTCCACTGTGCCTTATACAACAGAGTAGGTGACATTGGTACAGATTGGGGTAGGGAGTTCCACAGGATGGGAGAGGCTTGGGAGAAGTCCTGGAGGCAGGCATGGGAGGAAGTGACAAGGGAGCTAGAGAGCAGAAGGTCTTGGGTGGGATGAAGAGAATGATTTGGTTAGTATTTTGAGACTAGGTTAATGATGTATCTGGTGGCTAGTTGTGGATGGCTTTGTAAGTTGTTGCTAGTATTTTGAATTTAATTCATTGGGTGAGTGGAAACCAGTGGAGGTATTGGTAGAGAGGAGTAGCAGACACCGAATGTTTGGTAAGGTGGATGAGTATGGCATATTTGAGTTTACTTATGTTGTACTTTAATTGAGTCTGACTGCTTGAGTTAAGGGGATCAGAACAGATTGAATTGTGACTCCTGGGATGTCTACTTCCAATCAAGGGAAGGGAAAACTACCACTCTGCAAAAAAATCTGGTTTGCACTGGACTGATTTTATTGGTCACTGGCAGGGGCAAACTGACAACTCATGGGGCCCCTGGGCAATAGGGGATTATGGGGCCCGTGTCCTTGCCCAAACTCAAAAAAGCCTATGAAAAAGGTACCAGGGGCATCTCATGGGGCCCCCTACTGACCCCGGGCCCTCGGGCAGTGCCCGAGTTTCCAAATGGTCAGTCCGCCCCTGGTCACTGGTAGTTGATGGATGGATCAATGGGGAGTAAAGAAGGGGTCACTTCCAGTTGGTTACACCCAGCAGTGTATGACGGTAATGGACCCCCTCTGGGGGTTTGGACTGCTACCTTTCTGACATGACAATGCCATCATCTCCGCAAGAACCTGGGTGAGGAGCGAGTAGCAGGAGTATTGGAGGTATAATGATTTTAATTTTACATCAAGAGTTGTATTATTCCAGACACCAAGTGCTGCTCCCCCCACTCTGCCAAAAAAGTAACTGGTAAATGGCGCTTTCACAAAATCTCCTGTAAGCTTGACTCATTGCTAATTTAGATTGTAGACTAATTTTATATAAATGGATGTTATTTTTTTTATATTTGTAAGCAAAGATGATTAGGTGCATAGTTCTAGAGCTGAATGTGTGTTCCTCCATTATATTTGTATAAAAAGGATAAAAGACTATTTCCAAGCACAGTCAATGTGCTAAATCAGAAACTTCTACATTGTTTGCTATTTATAAAGATTCAACTGCTAAAATGAATGTTATCAGCTGATATGTATATAATGCTGGTTACATTTTTATGTTACCAGTTCTTTAGCGTCTCCAAGCACAGAATTTGTACTTCATGAATCATATTGATGTATACACAAGGAATACCCTGAAGAAACTTAAACTTGCTACAGCATACAGTGTCTTCTACAATACTTCTATAAATTGAATCTCAGGAACCTGAAAAACAGAACACAAACCAAACATTTCTAGAAGACTACTAACTGTGACAAATCCTCTAAAAAGCACAGAACATAGTCAATTAAAGAAGCAGAAAATGTACTGGAGCGATCATTATAATTTATAGCTGTGTATAAATTGAAGCTTTGTTCAAACTGAATATCCAATCATGTGCAGATGTAATTAAAAAAAAGAAAAATAAATTTGGTTTTCAGGTGACTTGGTAATTAAAATAAATTTTTTGCTCCATTTATTGAATGAAGTTTCTCAACTCTTTTAGAAAGTCAGCCTGACTGAAATTTGCTTCACCAGATGGATATTCACGAGCCACACAACAGGTAGCTAACTAGTAAGGGGATTCTATCCAATTAGTTCAATATGGGAGCCTTCGGCCCATCTCTAATTTATGCATTCTTTCCACCTTTCTGAGACAGCAGAAAAGAACCCTTTACACAGCCTGAAAAGAACAGATATGCAAAAATTATCATAATATTAGAATATTATAGACGCCCTGTCACGTACCTGGTCGGGGAGCCTGATGTGGAGAGAGGGCGTCCTCTTACAACTGCCACTCGGAGCCCCTGAAAGTGGGAACAGAGGCGCAGAGCCAGGAGTGGCAGGAGTGCCGTGTAGATCTTGAAGCTGCTGGCAGGTAGCTGGGGACCCAGGAGATCCGGACACAAGCCAGATGGGGGTGCAGGAATGTGGGTGCAGCAGCAGGCAGGTGTGGCGGCAGTCAGGATGCGGAATTGGGACCGAGCACCGGTACGTGGATGCAGTGGCCGACAGGTATGGCGGTGATCCAGATGCAGGCCAGATGCAAAGCCATGGGTGCAGCGGCAGGTGAGTATGGTAGCCGACAAGATGTAGGTCAGATACAGGTGCAGGCAGGATAATATAGCAGTCAGACAAGCCGGGTCAGTATCAAGCGGGCAGATAAAGTACAAAAGGAGCAGGTAAGCGAATGGTCAGGGATAGCCGGGGTCAGTGCAGGCGGAGTTCTTTCTTAGTCAGGTAATGCAGAATACAGGTATCAGGATCAGGAATATATGCAGGAACGCTGTAGACCAGAAGGCAGTGATTTTACTACTAAGCAGGTTTAAACAGCCCGCCTGACGTGACGTGCGCTTATTGCACATGCCTGAGTTTTCTGTGCTACTGCGCATACGTGGCCGCGCGCTCCCACGCCTGCGCACGTCTCACCGTTGCATGGCGACAGGATCCCTGACACGCCCCTTATGATGTCAGTCTGTGAGAAAATGTGTAGGTTGAGACTTGTTATGACGTATGACGTCATCACGCTGAACCCGCAGCCAATTTGGTAAATTTGTAATGTTAATTTCTCTTTACTTAGGTGAGTGCAATAGATTTTTAATATTTTTTAAAGATTTACTGCACTATGTAGCTCTGCTTATACTTTTAATGAGGTATGAATTCCAGAGTTTATCAAGACATTTTGCAAGAAAACGTACGACCATCTGTCCGCCAACTGAAGCCCCGCAGAGGATGGATGATGCAACAGGACAATGACCCAAATCATACAAGTAATTCAACAAAACAATGGCTGCAACAGCACAGAATACGCCTTCTGGAGTGGCCCAGTCAGAGTCCTGACCTCAACCCGATTGAAATGCTGTGGCATGACCTTAAGAGAGCGATTCACACCAGACATCCCAAGAATATTGCTACACTGAAACAGTTTTGTGAAGAGGAGTGGTCCAAAATTACTCCAGATCGTTGTGCAGGTCTGATCTGCAACTACAGGAAACATTTGGTTGAGGTTATTGCTGCCAAAGGAGGGTCAACCAGTTATTAAGTCCAAAGGTTCACATACTTTTTCCTCCCTGCACTGTGAATGTTTACATGTTATGAGCAATTAAACCATGGCAACATCTAATGTTTGTGTAGTATTATGTTCAGCAGACTGTGTTCTATTGTTGTGACTTAGATGACGTTCAGAACACATTTTATGTCCAATTCATGCAAAACTCCACATAATCCCCAGAGGTTCACATACTTTTTCTTGCAACTGTATGTGCTAAAGCTAGAGAATGTGAGAGTCCGAGTGAATAATCTCAAAAGCGCAGTTGACCGATCTATAATTTGAAGGTAAACATTGTCTGGTAAGAGGATTGGATCTTTGACTGTGGGTGCAGCATGGATTCCTCCATGCACAGTGGACAGTGTTAGGACTTTCTTAGAGACTGAGGTATTTATCTATTTCTGCTTTCTTTTGTATAGACATTAACATTTTTTATGTGGGCATTTTCACTGTATTTTTTAGCACTGCATAAATGCTTATGTACATTTGATTTGTGGTCAACAAATAGTGTATTTTATTGTTGTTTGTTATATAAAAATTGGTTAAACTCACAAGTGCTTTTTTCACCAACTATATTCCTTTTTGTCCACTTCAGCTCTGGAAGATTTTACCCCTTCATGACCAGACCATTTTTTGCTATTCAGCACTGTGCTACTTTAACTAGTATTGTACCGCAGTACCCAGTGTCATTTATATCTTTTTATTTACACAAATAGAGCTTTCTTTTGGTGGTATTCGATCACCAGTTTTTTTTTATTATATAAACAAAAGAAAAAATACATTTTGAAAATAAACAATATTTTTTACTTTCTGTAATAAAACATATCCAATAAAAAAAATTAAAAAAACAAATTTCATAAATTTAGACCAAAATATATAGTATCTACAAGCGATGGTATGTATACTGGTATTTGTATTTATTTATTTTTTATACTAGTAATGGTGGTGATCAGTGACTTATAGTGGGACTGTGATACTGTGGTGGGCAATTCGGCACTAACTGACATTAATTGGAAACTAACTGACACTGACATTACCAGTTACACTAATACACTGATCAAGGATAATAATATATACTGTCACCGTAGGCACTGTGTGCCTAACAATGTTAACTGTGTGTACCATGTGCTGTTTTTACTAAGCAATGTGCTGGTTTTTCCTCCCTGCTTTTCGGGGAGTAAAAAAAAAAATATGGCACATCGCTGCTGTCTGTAGAGAGCCCTGTGATGTATACTGGAATTTTTATTTATTTTTTTATACTAGTAATGGTGGTGATCAGTGACTTATAGTGGGACTGTGATACTGTGGTGGGCAATTCTGCACTAACTGGCATTGGGTGGAAACTGACTTATCAACACAGGGCTCTCTTCTGTCATTTCACTCAGCCAATCAGTGGGTCTTGGCCATAAATCAAAGGCCAGACGTGCTGATCAGCTTGTGCTGTTGTGCAGGACAGCACAGCCAGGTAGGCAGGGGCGTGAGTGTGCCCCCTACCTGGAAATCCCAGATTACATATGTGATCATGCAGGAGAGCCACCAGCCCGCAGTAAATCTGCATGGGCCGGTCGGCATGTTACTGGCTTTTCAGAGTACAAAATGCAATGACTTAGAGAGGGATAATGTATTTTAAAAGATGAACTTTGTCTATATCCAAGTAATAAGAGTGTGTCTTTTCCTATGTTCTAGGCAGTGCCTACAATACATTTCAATGTGACTATTACCAAAAACTGCACTTGTGTTTATAGATTACCAAAAGTGAAAAGCTGCAACAGCACTATGAGATTTTTACCATGGGCACAGAAATGCAGATAAAACATTTTGTGCTAGTAAACAGAAATGAATATATAACAACCTTTGACAACGTGCATGCGCACGAAACTCGTCAGAGAGGAGCCTTGCAGCACTGACATCACGCTGCAGAGTCCACATGGAAGGCTGGAGGCCATTTTTGTCTCTGTAAGTGTGCTGACGGTTGTTTTTTTGGATTCTTCCTTTTACTTTAATAATAAAAATACTACACTATCAGCACTTTTCGTTTTGTGGCTTGTGTTTGCGAGCCATTTAAGGCGGAGAACATCCTCTTTTTGGCTATTTGTCCTGTGGTGGAGAAGTATTATGGAGCTGTTCTTGTGTACTGAGAGGGTCCTGTGAGTGAGGTCTGGAGTTATCCCTTGTATGCTGTCAGCGTGCCAAATGATTTCTATTTCTTACTTGAACCCAGATGACCACTGAGGATAAATGATATACATTCGCAAACATTTCCAAAATCCGCCCCTTCCTGACCAATGACACCACAAAACAACTCATCTGCATCTTGGTTATATCCCGCCTCGTTTACTGCAACTCCCTCCTCACTGGTCTACCGTTACACAGGCTATCCCCCCTTCAGTCTATTATGAATGCTGCTGCTAGACTCTACACCTTACCAACCGATCAGCGACTGCTGCCCCTCTCTGCCAATCCCTTCACTGGCTTCCACTAACCCAACGTAAATTCAAAATACTAACCACAGCTTACAAAGCCATCCACAACACCGCCCCTAGCTACATCACCAACCTCATCCACAGATATCGGCCAAATCGCCCACTCCGCTCTTCCCATGATATCCTCCTCTCTAGCTCCCTCATCACTTCCTCCCACGCTTGCCTCCAGGACTTCTCCAGAGCCTCTCCCATCCTCTGGAACTCCCTACCGCAGCATGTCTGGTCAGCCCCCACCCTGTCTGCCTTTAGGCGATCTTTGAAAACTCACTTCTTCAGGGAAGCCTACCCCACCTCCACCTAAGAACTGTACTTGAATCACCTCCGCCAGATCATCCCCCGCAGCTATCACCTTTTGTATCACCTCCTCCTTCCTTTAGATTGTGAGCTTCACAAGCCAGGCCCTCCTATTCCTTCTGTACTGAAATGTATTGTAATTGTACGGTCTCCCTTATATTGTAAAGCACTGCGCAAACTGTTGGTGCTATATAAATCCTGTACAAATAAAAAGTGCGCTAATTATTCACAAAACATGCAAGGATAAATAATAAAAATAAATGAATTCATAAATATAAACATAAATCCAGCCACCATAACAGTGATAGTCCAATATCAACTTAATGTCAATCTTGAAAACAAACACCCATGTGCAAATCCAACACCAGATGAAATGAATACACTCACCAGAGCTATATGCTGATTATATTATAAACCAGCATGATAGCATTTTGCTCTGGGAGCGATGATCTGCAGGATATCCCAGTAGAGGAACAGCAACCAATAGTGATCCAATCAGCACATATGGAACAGCTAAGCAGCAAATGATCTTCCAATAGCATGGGCAAAGCTCAAGGAATAAGAAGAGATATGATGGGGCAGTACGTTTAAAACCAGTAAAATTTTATTACTAAAATATTGCACTCACAAAGAAGGTGTCTAGCCGACACCAACAATGACAGCCTCTAAAATGCCACATCCACAAGGGAAAAACCAAGGGACGAACCTCCTGCACTGCGATCAATACAGCCGACAGCTGGGAGGAACGTTCCAACGTCACGTCCACTAGGCCAGGCCCAACGCGTTTCGTCACTTGACGTCTTCAAGGGGCGGAGTGAATATATATAAATATATATTATATAAATCCTGTATAATAAAAATAATAATAATAATATTATTGCGCTTCTGGTGAGTGCAATCACACTACAGATCTTTATCACGGAAGTCACGTGCACGGATTTCACGGAACTTATTAGACTGTTTTATGCATTTCCATATTTATTGATTCTATTTATTTTCATTGTCAATACTTTTAGTAATTATACACCAGTGTCACTAGTGTTAAAAACGTCACAATTTTTACGTCAATATATGACGGTACACTTTGATTATGTTGCGATCACTTTGCGCTTCACGATTTATGTGTGTGTCACTTTATGAACTTCTAGAGCTGCATTATATATTTATCAAGCCATATAACATATCACAATAAAGAATATAAAAGTCCCCTATATTAGTGCGCAGTCCACACTGTGTGTCGAAGAGAAGTTCTGAATTGTGTTTACACACTGGATGGAATCTCCATCACCAAATAGCCACAAATACAGGCCTAGCAAATGCAGGCGCATAACAAAAAAGTCATAAACAGCATATGATGCCAATGGTTAATGCAGGTCGAGCTTCTGACTCCCTCCACCTGTTACAGCTCATATGAATTCTCCTTTCACCACCACATCTCAAGGTGAGTGATCAATTCTAAGATAGGAATCCCCATTGTGGTCCAGCCAGATGCTTGAGGACATTTACTCACAGCACTCTCCTCATTATAAAGCGTCAGAAAAGAAAAAACATTCAAGCCTAAAAGGAGAAATGGAAATTTTGTTCTCCTCTCTGTAAGTGACAGCAACAGGAGCCAATGACTTCTGTTGCTGCCTCCATGTCCAGTAAGGAGAGAGAGAGTAGAGAGAAGTGCTGCTCTTGGGCACAACACTGGATTGAAATCAGGCTCAGATAAGTATAAGGAGGGCGGGGGGGGGGGGGGGAGCTGTACGCAGGTTTTTTTTTTTCATAAATGCAAAGAATGCACTAAAGTTTTACTAAACCCACAACAGAATAATCAGTCTTTATATGCAGTAAAGCATGCTTGTTATATGCACTGTGGACCCTACGGGGTTAATCCTCTGCATTGTGTAAAACGCTGTTTGATCTTGACTTGTCTGATCATCCCCTTCATCTAGTGTCCCCCTCTTATCTCCTGATAAGACATATCATGTGGAGGCACTCTGCACATGCTCAGTTCGGTGTGTATTGCTAGAAAGGTTTTTTTTTTTTTCTTGGTAGAGTGAATGTGATCAGCACAGGGCCAATCAGCACTGTCCAGACAGATGTCAGGGGTTCTGCATCCTCCTAGAGCAGAATGAAAACTCCTATAAGCTTTAACATGTGCTCTGCTGGACACTGATAGAAGTCAGGGGCGGACTGACCATTTGGAAACACGGGCACTGCCGAGGGCCCATGGACAGTAGGGGGCCTATGAGATGCCCCTGGTACCTTTTTCATAGACTTTTTTGAGTTTGGGCAAGGGCACAGGGGCCCCATGATCCCCTATTGCCCGGGGGCCCCATGAGTTGTCAGTCCACCCCTGATAGAAGTCACAAGACTGCTCTAACTGCTGATGTGAAAAGGTATTTAGCAGTTTATATTTACTAAAATAATTGCATTTCCGTGCTCTGGTTATCACGGGAGACCAGATATAGTGAATGCAGGGTCCTGCGTTTAGTAACATTTTAGGGTAAAAAAACTTCTACCTTTACATCCGCTTTAAAAATGTGCAACTTTGGACCTAGTTTACTACGTAAACCATGTGCACATGGTTTATGTACTCCCCATTGATTGCATTTTCTCAGGATGAATACATTTAGTTCAGTCACCCTTCACTAGTAGATAAGATCCTCTATTCCGGCTCATAATTCTGAAACTCCTTAGATATTAACCCCTTTCTGCTGAGGGTACACATATTTGCGGCATCACAGAAGTGGTCCTCTTCTGTGGGACTGCATGTGTGTACCTGTGTTTGTTCTGAGAGGATGGTGCACAGCATGCTCCCAGCACAGAGAACGAGCTATCACTGACAGCTCCAGGTCTCGTACTAACAATCAAATGTTGAAAGAACCAGCCGTCAATTATATGATCACTGTGATAGCCTATGATTGGCTATCACAGTGATCAGTCTCTGTACAGCCCTCTCCTTTACTCTTTGCCTCCTTTCAAGCGAGCGGACCGATGGAGTCTATCTGTTCATTTTTCAGGCAGACCTGATTGGTCAATCCATAGACTTCTATGGACTGAGGGGTGTCAGCAGAAAATAGTCCACTGACACCCGTTAGCATCCGATCTGATCCTGTACACCAAAAACAGACTGATGGGGATTCATTCCCCATCCGACCAGCGGATAGGATGACAATCAGGTGAAAAAGGACAGGTGGTCCATTTCCGTCCGACCATCGCATTGAAATCAGCGGGCAGTGTCTGTGTCCACTCTGCAGCAACAGACCGGATAGAGACCTGTCATATGCCTGCTCAGCAGGGATCAGCGGACAGATCCCCCGCAGAGCAGGTGGATCACACTGGCAGATCCGCCCTATCTGAAAGGGGCCTTTTTCTTCTTAAATGGAGAAAAAAGATACATTGTAATTTTTTCTCCATGCTAGAGGAGAACTTTGTAACCAAAACAAAATAAATCAAATTAGGATAAAATAGAATGATGAGGGTTTGACCTCAGTCAGTGTCAAGGTTAGGGTCAAGGCAGGGGTGGACTGACAACTGATGGGGCCCCCGGGCAATAGGGGATCATGGGGTCCCTGTGTCCTCGCCCACACCCAAAAAAGCCTCTGAAAAAGCCAATGAAAGGTACCAGGGGCATTTCATGGGGCCCCCTACTGACCCAGTGCCCAAGTGCTTGAATGGTCAGTCCACCCCTTGGTCAAAGGTCAGGATTAGAATCAAAGGTCAGGTTAGTGCATTTTAGGAAGGGTTGAAAAATAGCTGTTTTTATTTAGTATCAATGTCAGTGTGTTTCAGGTAGCATAATAAAGTGTAATGTGCACTACTGTTTCTTGGCCCTACTATGGGTACAAACATCGAATAATATACACAATCAGTATGGGGTATCACTGTGATTGTCCAGAAGAGAATTTTTTGGGCCTGTTTTTTGGTGGTAGGTCATAGTAATGACAAGAAACATACAGGTAAATTTAAAAAAAAAATGTTTTGGTCCAGTCTTCCTTTGATAATAAAAATATGTAGGTGGCACCTTGATAAACCCACCCCCCAACTTCCCTCACAAACAACCACAGACCAATTGGCTTGGCTTCGGAAGGTTCAACCTTCTGTGTTTGTTTGCTCGATAAACTATCAGCAGCTCAGCTTTGTTTGCATTCAAAAAATGAAATCAAGAAAGGTCGCTCTGTGTCCGGCCTCTGCTCCTCCACAGCATGGTGTCTGAACATGGGATGAAAACCTCCCATGATTCAATGGCATTGGACCCAGTTTTTCAGGGTGCCCAGTCTGTGACTTTAATGGTCCCCCTCCTGTAGGTGGTACATTGTTTGTAATGAGCCCCTAAACTGAGCGGTTCCTATAGCGCAAAAAAAGAAAAAAAAAGGTGCAAATGTCATCCTGGCCCTGCCCCCTTTGCATTCTCCTAGGATAGTTTCGGGCACATTTATCCGATCTCTGATGTATGATCGCAGCAAGAGTCCAATAACTGCATCCACCTTTTTATTCAGGTTTGTTCGGTTCCTTTTGCTGTTCATGGCCTGGGGGGTCATTTTCACTTCATCCTACAGCGTCAGTTCACATCAACGCAGTGCTGGAGAAAAAAAAAATGACGTGATCTATTTTTGCACGCCATGTTTTTATTTTTGCGCTACATGTTCTACCACTCTTTAACGCATCACAAAAAGCGCACTGAATTGAAATAGACGTTTAAAAAAGAACGCATGACAGCACGCTTTCACATTACACGTGCGTTATGTGTGGCTGGAATGTTCTTACCAGAAAAAAATGTTTCCCCATGACCACCCATATAATGCCATCAGGGAAGCGGCAATGGTGTGCTTTTGTCAGCCAGAACCTCCAGCCTGAAAATTAGACCGCATACACGTTTTGAACAGTATCTTCTTCAGAAACAATGACCAACCCATGTAGTATCTATCATATACAAGTCTCTCCTATCTGCATTGTTACCCATATTGCATAGCTAAATGAGAGATTTGGGGCAATCTATACCCTTTGAAGACTTGGAGAAGGTGTTTACACTATCACATAGAACGTCCATATCTGTCCGACTTCAGGAAAGATACCACAGGGTCATAGCTAGATAGTAAAGGTGCTCTGCAGTTGTACATATCATAAAACTGGTATGCCGATAAACATGTAATAAAAGTTCCAAAGAGAGCGACACAAGAACTCACATATGGAGCAAATGTCCACTTACTTCTGGGACACCATCATGCAAATTTATAGCTCAATCATGGGCATGGATATTACACCAGACCAGGGGCGGACTGACAACTAATGGGGCCCCCAGGCAATAGGGGATCATGGGGCCCCTGTGTCCTTGCACAAACTCAAAAAAGCCTATGAAAAAGGTACCAGGGGCATCTCATGGGGACCCCTACTGACCCCAGGCCCCCAGGCAGTGCCCGAGTTTCCAAATGGTCAGTCCTCCCCTGCAGCAGACTCTCACATTACTCTATGGATCCTTTCAAGCTGGATTTAATCAATCAATAAAAGATCCCTTACATCATGTTTTGATGACAACATGTACTATCATAGTGAGAAAATGGGGGTCTAACAAGGTTCATTCAGTTGTAGAGTGGGTGTGCGAGTTGAATGAAATTGAATCTTTTAAACAACTGAGAAAAGCAACTTTGAAGCTTGCCCAATTACATGGTTCCTAAGGGACTATTTTAACTTCTCTGTGGAGCTTTCTAACGTTTTCGAAAAGCACCAGGTACTGTATGCACAGTTTTACTAAAACATTCCAAAATTGGAAAACTGGTTTCAGACATTGGTTTATGAGCAGACCAAATTCCAACAAACACACATGGTACAGATTTCTATGCACACATACAGTATGTTAGATAACATGCCGTATTTTACCAAACACAAAAGGCTTCAGAAATACAGTGTTTTAGGATTATGTTGCACAGATCTATGAACTCAAGATTGGAATTCATCATATGTCTAATATTTATCTCTGTCTTCTTGAATAAGAACATCCAATCCATTTCATGGGCTAGGTCTTCTCTGAAGAAGTCCTAGCCATTGCAAACCATTACTCTGTGCACAGCTTGGACAGTGACAGAAGGTTACTGTCAGGAATGGACTCAGCACTGGTGGTGGGACTCACCTGCCGTGTGGGCTGCAGTACCAGGGCTGACCAGCGGGTGCTCTCAGCAGCCAGAAGCTCACTCCTGCAGTCAGCCAACACCTGGGGCTGATTGCAGGAGGTGTATTTAAGGAATGACCAGGCCTGTGATCAGTGCCTTGGTGTATGTTTCCCATGAGCCCCTGTACCTGGTATTCTGTGTTCCTGCCTAGTTGCTGACCCTGCTTTGATCCTGACCTCTGCTGACCGTCTCCTGTTGAACCCCTGGCTTGCCTGACCATCCTTCTGCCTGATCCTCTGTACCGTGCTGCCCGTGAGTTACTGAACCCAGCTTGTGACCCTGCCTGCTCCTCCGGAACCTCACTGCCCGCACGTTCCTGACCTGGCCTGCCTGACTACGCCTGGCGCTACCCAGACGATCCATCCATCCCACACGGATCTAGTCACTACTGTCCAAACCTGCCAGCCCCTTCACATCAGGCTTTCCCCTGGTACATACCCTCGGCGGACCCCTCTACCACAGTTGGGTGCACTCAGGGGCAGCGACCTGGTCTCAGTCCTGCGCCAAGTCCATCCCCACCATCAGGGGCTCTGGTGAAAATGCAGACTGGGGCTTAGACTCCGCGCCCTGGGGAATCCTGTTCTGTGGGTCACTAGAGATCCCGCCGGGGGGGTGCCTGACAGTACCTTATGGCCTGCCTGACCATTCCACCTCTCCAGCCTGACTACGCCTGTGTTCCTGAAGCCTGCTACTTCCCTGTGTCAGTCCACACATTTCTGGTCATACCTGGATCCCTAACAGTTACTAAACAACTCCATCAGCTGGTCATCTGCATCTGGTGATTTGAGGGGATCTGGAACTGGAAGGATGCTGTGTTTTATATGCTGTTTGTCAAGAACCTTTGTGAGTATGTAAAGTATTTTATTAATAAAGTTGTACTGAAGAGTTTTCAGAAGGCTAGTATATCCTCTTTTTGTCTTTTTTGCATTGTTTGAAGATTTCCGCAGCTTGGAGAGAGCTTCAGGGTCATGAACACTATTGAATACTGAAAATAAGAGAGCACTGGCCTAGAGCAACTCCTCATACACCTTTTTATTACCACAATACATAGGAATATACACAAAAACGTTAAAATCAGAGGGGCACAGTACATAATTACATCCCATAAACAGAGACTGTTTGCATCTCCATAAACTGGATAACTGATATAAAGACCTCTTCAGCATATCACAGCAAAGTGCAGTGAGTGTACGTAAGCATTTAGAAGGACAAGCCCTCTTCCTCAGGGTTGAAAAAGAGAGCTTGTCCCTCAAAACATCAAGGTGTCTAAAATATTGCATTAGGCCGGTGTGCTTTCTCTCTCTTTTTTGCTATTCAGAATTGAAGCTTTCCCCAAGGTTGTGAATGACTCCTCAACACTGAAGGAATTGAAACAGCGAACAAATTATTAAGTATTCTTGCATGGCAAGACCACTTACTGTTATCTCACATATATATTCTTATTATTATAGCCAAATTTACCACCCTAACTCCTCCCACAGTTTTTACACTACATAGTCAGTAATATACCGAAACGTGCGGATTGTTCCCAATTGGTGTGCTATTACTTTGTGGAAAGTTTCGCCGAATGGTTCACAAAATATTGGCGTTTTTGTGGTGAAATTCGTCCCATAGGAATGAATGGCGGAATGTTCAAAACTAGAGTGGGAGCTGATAAAAGCTAGAGTGTGAGCTGAAAAATCAGGACATGATTTCTAAACTGCCATCACTCCCTCATTCCCAAACCCACCTACACAAATCTTATATCAAAACGTTCAGCTATCCCTGCTGCCACTAAAAATGTCCACGGCTAAGCTATAGTCCTGATAGTTTTCACAATATGACCATTTGTTTGCAACTCACGCCGCCCATTGACATTCATTGAAACTCCACTCTAGCCACCTCAAATTTGAAGGGCAATATCTAAACTGAGACTGTGCCTTAATTTTTAATATTTCAGAGACATAGTATGCACCAAAATGTAGGGCTGGGTCTTATAATTCTCACAATATAAAGCTCTTCACTGTAGGATTTATAATTTTCAAACTACAACCATTTGAAGATGGCAACCGCCAGTGAAGTGAGCAAGTTGGAGCAGTTTGTTTTTAACCGCTCTTCTCTGCCCTTGCTGTAGAGTGAGTTGCCATTGGAACCCAGGTGTGTGAGCAGACAGCAGAGTGACAAGCCACTCCACCCAGTTACTCCACCCACTCCAGTTGTAGACTACTGGTGGAGGCAAGAACACTTCACACAATTTCCCCAGAAATTGTAGCTTTTCTAGTTAATATTATTATACAGGATTTATATAGTGCCAACAGTTTGCTCAGCGCTTTACAATATAATGGGAGACAATACAGCAACAATACAGTTCAATACAAGTGAGTTAGGAGGGCCATGCTCCTTGGAGATTACAATCTAAGAGGGAGGGGCTAGTGGTACAAAAGGTAGTAACTGTGGGGGATGGACTGGTTGGAAGAGTGTAAGATTCCATTATTAGCTGAGGGCAGGATAGGCTTTTCTGAAGAGATAGGTTTTCAGAGATGGTCTAAAAGTGAGCAGAGTAGGCAATAGTCTCAACATTTGGGTAGATAAATTAAAGCTTTAAGTTAAGAGTCTTTCCTATATCCTCTAACTGCAGGGGCGGACTGACCATTTGGAAACTCAGGCACTGCCCGAGGGCCCAGGATCAGTAGGGGGCCCCATGAGATGCCCCTGGTACCTTTTTCATAGGCTTTTTTGAGTTTGGGAAAGGATACAGGGGCCTCATGATCCCCTATTGCCTGGGGGCCTCATGAGTTGTCAGTCCGCCCCTGTCTAACAGTGTGTTTATTTTACATTGTCGTAAACACTACTGTCTAACTGCAGTCCTAGTGAAACATGTGAATCAACTTTGGATAATTAATTACCACTAGGATTGCATCTTAGCACTGAGCGCCAGCTGTGAACAACATACATAGTGCCTGCCTTTAGGTCTATTGATGCTGGCTGTTGAGGGATTCATTGTCTCTGGTGGGGACCAATGGTTGCTGGGGTGGATCTATAATTTCTGGGTATTTTTCCCGGGGAGTTTAATGCTGCTGGGGGAAGCTGTTGTTGCCAGGGGAGAATCTATTGTTGTTGGGGAGGATTCTATTGGGGTTGATTGGGGGTCTATTGTTGAGGATTGCAGGGAATATATTTTACTGCCTTTCTTATTATCATCAGCAAATTCCATACAAAATACCACAAAATAATATTTGTTGATGTATTCTCTAGAAGGGGAGGCAAGGGATGGTACTTGTTGGCAGAGACAAAGTGGGATTTGGTGGGGGGGGGGTACCTGCACCTATTCTCTGAGAAAAAAGCCCTGCTGAAAACCCATTCAGGGCCATAAATACTAGGAGAAAGAAGGGGTTGTGTCTGTTCTCTAGCTTATTCAGTCTTTGTGTAAGTGCCGGAATAGCAGGGGATCAAACTATAGGCTTATTCACAGTACAGTGGTGAATAACTAATTAAAACTGTTGGCGATTAGCTTTGAGTGCACTACCTGCTGGCCAAGGTATTCATCTACAGAATTTCTCTTGCTTGATGTTTATTTTTAATGCTGAACTTAAAAAAGAAATATTAAAAGGAAATATATACAACACTCTACATTCCCCTTAAAAGCAGTATAACTACTCCCAAGTTAATATATAATGTAAAATTAAAGTCATAATCCAAAGGCAAAGCTTCCATATTCCATAGGGGTTGTATTTAAACACAAACATAACCATCTGGGGTTTTCATTTGCTTGAATAGCTCATTAGACGTTACTTATAATATACATTTCTAGAACGGACCAGCATGCATTTAGTTGCCCATTTTATATTAATGTGCGCCATACAAAGGATAAAGCCATGAGGTTTAGTGAGACATATGTATTTGCAGGTCAAATAAAGAATTTACAGCCTGTGTACTTTAACACTCTTCACCTAGGTCACATAAATGTCACAAAGGTGACATCTTCTGGGCTCAATAAATGGTGCGTATTCCTCTGTGCACTTGCCAGAATCACTTTCTAAAGTCCTTCACAAACAATACACACAATACCCTTTTTATATTGCCTCAATTATTGTTAATCATCCATTCAGGATGTGTGTGGTTGGAGATTTTATAAGGTATTTAGCTTGTAACTAGATCTGCTTCAGAAATGTCAAGTTGCATTAATATGTGATAACTGTTGAATAATTAATATGAGTCTCACTGTGTTTACAATAAGGTGTATTTATAATGAATTATTCATTATTGTGTTGTAAGGGCACTGACTCTACATCTCTAGGCAATTCTGAAGAAAAAAAAATATCAGGCTCTTCAAATTGTTTTAAGATTGCAAGGTCCTCTGGATACAAAACAGGTGGTGTGAGAATGTGTTATTTGTATTTATATTACAGGAAATCACATGTTTGCGATAAGTGAATAGGGAACATTCAGTATACAACTGACTTGTCATGAGAAAGGATGAATTAACTATATCATTAACTACAATTAACTTCACATAATGATGACATAATATAATATTAGGACAACAAAAGATAAAAATAACATGTTTTATGCTATTACACTCCAACTTGTGCTACACTAAAAATGGCAGTCCAACTGGGAAAATAGCTTTTTCCCAAAATCAGAAAAGAGTAAAATATTGAAATGGTTGCAGGTCTTTTTCAATAGAAGTACAAAATATTGATTAACCTCTTGGCGCCGGCAGGCCCTTTAAGGAGTTTATTAGGTCAGTAGGCGGAGTGGGGTTTAGGGTCACATGACCGCAGTGATTGGCTGTCACAGCAGTCACATGATCGGAAAGCTCCTGACCCGAAGCAGTGATTGGGACCTTTCTGTGAGGCACCATTAAATGTGGCGGGGCTGACAGGAGTTAAAGCAACTCAGTTGCTAGAAAAATTAATAACTGAGATTATATCTGCTGAGTGGGAAATTATTTAAAACTCTCTGGCCCCCTGGTAACCACCAGCAGCACCTGCTACTGTGCCAGGGGACTCCTCCTGTAACATTGAAGGGTTTGGGTTAGCGACTGTCCTGAGATTATATCTGCTGAGTGGGAAATTATTTAAAACTCTCTGGCCCCCTGGTAACAACCAGCAGCATCTGCTACTGTGCCAGGGGACTCCTCCTGTAACTTTGAGGGGTTTGGGTTAGCGACTGTCCTACCTACAGGGCAGCATCTTCCATCTTCTCTTCACACCACATTCCTCAGGCCTTTCAGTGAGGAGCAGCCTATCAGGGTCTGAACCTGGGACCTCTGCAGTGTCTAGCTGTAGCTCTACTTGCTGTGCCTCCTAAGATTCTGCCTGATCCCTTGGACAACCTTGCCTTGTATCTTGTTTCTGATGAACCTTGAACTCTTTGCACCTCCAATGAACTTCTGGATTTAAGCCATGTCTCTGCACTTCCTCTTTGTCAGGTTATAGTGCTGTCCCCAGCCGACACCTTGCTCCTTTGCATACCCACAGTTGCCCTTATCTGTGCTACCACTTGTTATTGACCTTGGCTTGTTCATTGACTATGCTTCTTTCTGATCCCATCCAGCTAACACTCTTTACTCACCCTAGGCTTGTTCATTGCCTAAGCTTCCGCTTGTTCTTTATCTGCTTCATCCGCTACCTGATTCTGGTTTGCTCTCTGGGGCAATCCTGAGGGATGCAACCTGGCATTAGCCCACAGCAAAATTTACCTCCACCATCAGGAGCTCTGATGAAGACCGGCTAGTGCTTAGACCCCATGCATTGGGCAAGCCTGTTTGTGTATTAATCCAGCTGACTACTCGTGAATCTCTCAACTGGCTTCCAAGCCTGACTCTAGACTGTGACACAGCCCTTCATTGGTTGATCATCTCCACTTCCCAGCTCCCCCAGTAATGGAATGTCCAGAATGTCCAGTCAGAATATGCTTTTTATTGTTTTAGTAAACAGTTATTTCTTTATATATAGCTCAGCTTGTGGTAAGCCCTTTCTCCAAACAAACACACTTTCCCACAAAGAGAGGTTGCATGTCAGAATTCTGTGTCTCTGCGCATATCCTCTTCTGCTTTGCCACCCAGTAAGATAAATTACTGGCCCAAAATAAGGGCCCACAGAAGGGAGAAAAACATGATAGTCCTACCACCACTGAATAGCGTAATGCATGGCTTCTCTTTCCAGATGCCTAACTCATTCTCTCTTTCATAACTTCACCTGGGAATGAATTCCAGCCCAAATACTCAGGCTGGAGAACAGAATGATTTCCATCCTAAAAGGGACAAAAACCTCCACTTATACATCCACAGATTGTAACTTACATTTCTGGGACTTCTGGGTATGTCAGATAGCTTTTCCCCCTGCTATGACTGGTGATCACAGCAACCAACCACCATGTCACTACCGTGTAACCATAGTGTGAAGTGGGGGACCAAACATCCAACTCTTCCTGAAATGTCAAACACCACCAGCAGCCGTAGTTCTGCAAAAAAGTACAAATTGGAGTCACCTCTAAATAGAAAGGTAAGTATTAATAATCTTTTTTTAAAGGTTGCTGCTAGTGTTGGGCTTGATGTTTGACTCAAACGTAAGTTAGGCGAACGCATGAACGGTAAGGGCTTTCGCCGGGCTGTTCGCCAACTGCGCCCCACAATGCACTATACTCTGACAGTTCCTTGGGGTTGGGCAAAGCAATGCTCCTGACCACAGGTGCAATGCTTTGGCCAATCAGCACATGATGATGTTACAAGGGGAAGGGTCATCAGGTTGATGTCATCGGGTGGCCCTGCCCCTTGGATATTTAAGAACTGTCAGGCTGGTGCAGCTGTCAGATGGCTGGGAGCCAGCCTCGAGAGCGGAGACGTTTTTTTTCTTTATCGGGTCGATCGTAATGGCGGGCATCATGATCAACTTTGAGGGACTTTTTTATTTTTGCTTTTAAGAAGGGACTTGTCAGAGACTGTCTAGTGTCATTTTCTTTTTTTTTTTGTGAATGAGTAGTAGTACGATGTACCCCACGCTCATTCACATAGGGGGGTGCCGGGATCTGGGGGCCCCCTTGTTAAATGGGGCTTCCAGATTCCAATAAGCCTCTGCCAACAGACCCCAATAACCACCAGCCACAGTTGTTGGGAAGAGGCCTTTGTCCCCATCAACATGGGGACAAGGTGCTTTGGGGGGAGTCCCCTGCCCCAAAGCACCCCCCCATGTTGAGGGCATGTGGCCTGGTATGGTTCAGGTGGGGGGGGGGGTGCTCGCTTGTTAGAAAGTGAATTGTCCCGGTTTGAAGTTTGCATCAATAATTTGCTATGTTCAAATGTTTGACCTGCAAAACCAAACAAGGGGAATGTTCGGCCCATCACCAGTTGCTGCTTTAGCCTTTTTTTCTAGTTGTCTCACAGTTGTCTCACAGTTGGGTGGTGAAAATAGCAAATTTGATGAAAATCTCATGTCTATTTGTGCCTATAGATGAGCTGACCAAACAGACAGGCCAATGACCAGACCTGGGTCTGGGTCCTGGGTGTAGCTATCCTCCAACTGTGTCAACTATCCCCATATTGGCACTCTATGCCCATTAAAGTATTTGTACATAAGGATAAGTACTGACTAGAAATATTCTGTCATATACATGTAAACCACAAATGACAGTTTTTATGAAAAAATTTAAGAGAATATAACTGGGTAAATTCATATATTCAGGTTGGAAAACTTGTCCCAGTCGCCTAGTAAAAATATTTATATCACCTAAAGCCC
This sequence comes from Staurois parvus, assembly GCF_062004578.1. Classification (NCBI taxonomy): domain Eukaryota; kingdom Metazoa; phylum Chordata; class Amphibia; order Anura; family Ranidae; genus Staurois; species Staurois parvus. Next base: position 9,984,126 of record NW_028318294.1, on the reverse strand, counting down.
TTTTTGAATTATTTATGTGTTAAGTGCTTTAAAAATACAGCCAACGTATTTCAGGAAAAGATCTCCCCCTTCCTCAGGACTTAAACAGTAGATCTTGTGATCTTAGAATCACAATGAGCTATAACAGATGACCTATGTTGAAGCTTGTTAAAGACTGTCACATATTACACTATGAACTGCCGGCACTGGACTTTGCCTTTCCATCCCCGAGATATAGGGCTGGAGGCAGATCCAAAACCCTAACATGGGCATAGGAAAGTTATTCACTCTTGGCAAGCTTTTCTTCCTGTAGACATTTCCTTTCTCATAGAACTTTGTGTTTAGGTAAGTGTTGATACCAGCAATAGGATGATTTATGGCAACACATACAGGTGAGGGGAGGACAAAGATACATATTAAGAGACTGGTAAATATATGACAAAGAAAAGAGAGGCAAAACTATTAGCTTGGAGTTAATTTTTAAAGTGAAATTAAAGCCATTTTTGGATAGCATAGTAAAAGGTTAGCATCCCTGTCAGGTTTTATTGCAGTCTGTCTCCCCTTCCCCCGTTAGGAAAATTCACTCTCATATTTTATCATGATTATTGTCCCAGGGACTGAAAGTGAGGGAAAATCCAGGATGTTGGGTTGTTACTACAACAGTGTTTGAGGGTAACTCTTTAAATGGGGGCATTTTTCTCCATACCAACTGGTCTAAAAGGGCATTTCCTTCACTATGTACTTCCTGTAGTGGCTACAATTTAGAATGTGAAGCAAAATTTCCCCAATAGGACACACAGGGCAAAAAAAGTTAATTATTTTTTTCTTTCCTACTCTACTCATAATGAAAAGATAGATTATGGATTTAGGTAGGTTTTTAAGTGATTTGGCATGAGAGAAGTATTGCCACTGTAGGCCTTCCTCTGAAATTACTAGTTACCTGCCTTTGTCTGATACAGCACAGTGGAGTCACAGATATGGAACAAAGCTAATATAAATCAGTGTCAAATATAAAGCATTTTCTCCTACTGGCTTGATAAAGGAGTGTGGATGCACCAAAACACATAGTCAATTTTTATCCTGCTGCCGTGATGTCACCTCTACCAGTGTGCATTCCAACGTAGTTTCTGGAAGTTGGATGTTCAAGGCTCCATATTTCCCCTAGCTATAGCTATACGGAGCCAGCCAGGTCACAGAGGGACAGAGACATCACATGCAGAACAGTGATGTCTATTAAGGAGCCTGTTGACTTTTAACAATGTGAGTTGCACATTTTGTGTTGTTAACCTCCCTAGCGGTATGATTATTTCAGATTTTTGGTGCTGAAAGCGGTACCATTATTTTGCATGGAAATATATAGTTTTTTATTGTAGGCTGTAATATTTAAGAATAACTCACTGAAATCTGTCCGAACAAGAGTCTAGTAAACATCCCGGGTGTGATAAAATTTGAAACACAAAATCATAAATTATAATTTAATAAATAATCATAAAAAATAATAATATAATAATGATAAATTTAATTCAATAATATAATCAAACCAAAAACACTGAAATTTGAAATAGAGCGCCAAGTTCGCATATCACTGAGCAAAGTCACAAAATCGTTTTCAGTGTCTGATGACGAATTTCCCCACGAATCATTATCACTCAATTCTGCAAGTGGTCCTGATTTACTATCGCTGTTCTCTAGCTGATCTAAAACCGCTTTTGACCTAAAGGGACGCTTTTTGGATGCCATGGACTTTTCTAAGTTTCCAGGCAGAAAGAACAGTCAAAATACAGACAGGGGACAGGACAAAGCACTCGGGACAAAATGTATGTGAAATGGGTTGAAACAGCAATGTTTTACTATGTAAAATCGTTTTGAAAAAAATGAAATTTTTTTTACATTTTCAAATTTCCCACCGCCGGCGGCGCCCGTACGTCCCGAAGTCACAGGGACCGGAACACAGGAGCCGGATGCCGGCATCAGCCGGAGGAGATGGCCGGGGACGCTGCAGGGGACACATCGCGGGAGCGAAGGACAAGGTAAGCTCTGCAGGGAATCCCTATGCAGCGCCGCATAGTAAGCCCGAGTGTAGCTCGGGGTTACCGCTTTTGGTACAGACATTTTACCCCGAGCTACACTCGGGAATACCGCCAGGGAGGTTAATAATCAGTCCTTATGCTACACTTCATAGGCAATGCCTTCTCTTCCTTGTGGTGAAAATGTTGGACAATTGTTGAAAGCTTTGTTGCCAAAGTGTGTGAACTTTTGGGAATTGTCACCACATGGAAGTAATGTTCCCAGCCAATTCCAACTTCATAAGAAATATGATGAACTTCGTGTTGTAAATTTATGATTGCAATCTTGGTAATGTACCAACACAATAGGAATTGTAAAAATATCATCCGACAGAGTGCAGCAACAGCACAGCAAAGAGTCAACATTTTCTTGCAGAGTAATAATTCTTATCTACTCTTTATGATTATTTAATAAAGTTTTGTAAGTCATGAATGTGTGAAGAAAGAAAACCCAGAAGCCAGCTCTTCTGTAAGATCTGAGATCTCCCAACCTGAGAAATGGGAAGAAGAAAAAGAAATCTTTGCTGTATAGCAAAACCTGGACAGTGACCCACAGAAAGGGCAGGGCAACTAATAATAAAAAAGAAATGCAGAACAGGTCATTTATTCAAAAAGATTTTTTGTTCAAACGGTGGACTTTGACTTTTGAAACAGGCAGGAGGTCAAGGAAATGGAGTAGTCACAAAATATGAGGAGATAATTCAACTTAAGAGATGAGATTTGTCCTAAACTAATTGAAATAACATTTCAATTATTTTCTGGCTTGTGTGATTAACTACAGAAAACATCAGCATGTGCAGAAGTCATATAATAAGAGAAGATATTTTTAAGTAAAGTGATATTTTATCACTTTATTTATCCAACCTTAAAGTGTTACTAAACCCACAACAGTAAAATCAGTTTGTATATACAATAAGGCATGCTTGTTATACTCACTGTGGAACCTAAGTGGTTAACCCTCTGCACTGTGTAAAAAGGCTGTTTGATCCTGTATTCTTTGATCCTCCCCTTCTTCCACAGTCCCCAATCCATCTGATGATAGAAAAGAGCCTTGGGGGCAAGCTGCCCTACTCAGTTTGGTTTGTATTGCTAGAGTTTTTGTTTTTTACTTGGGAGGGTGCATGTGATCAGCACAGGGCCAGTGTGCGCTTTCCAGACAAAGGGTCAGGGGTCCTGCAGCCTCATAGGAAAATCAGGGGAGAATTAAAACTCCCCCTACAAGCTTTAACATGTGCTCTGCTAGACACTGATAAAAAGTCACAAGACTGCTATATACTGCTGATGAAAAAAGGTATTTAGCAGTTTATATTTACTCAAACAATTGCATTCTTATGTCATGCGTACTGTGGAAGACCAGATGTAGTGAATGCTGGGTCCTGGGTATAGTAAAACTAAATTTGTTCATGCCATCATCCTCACTGATGAATCTGATCCCATATTTAATAGACCTCAGCAGATGTGTATGCCCATTGGTCTGGTACCTGCTCCATTGTTTGTTACACTGTGTAGTGGCCAGTGTTCATTATTATGGAGTAGTTTCATTATCTACAGTATATCTTGATTGTCCACAGCATTTAACTGTTGCACTGCAGGATTGGCATGCACTGTATATAAGAATGTAGTTCTGTCCTGGGTTTTGTTTAGTTCTGTCCCAGGTTTGAGTTCACCTCAAGCTTGAGTTCAAGGTGGAGCCCTAGGCTTTGCGTTTGATCCAAATCTCAAACTACTGGCTGATAACTTTAAGAATCTGCACCAGAAATTAAAAGAAGCCCATAATGCACTGCTTAGCCTTTGTCCCTGGTCAGCTAAGTTACAAGAGCCTAGACATGTGCATGCTGGAAATTTTCATTTAGTTTTAGATGCATTTGTTCATTGAAAAATTGCATTTCGACATATTCATTATGTTGAACTGATTCATTTTTAAAATTTATTTCGTATATTCGGCATTCGTTTTCTTTATTTGTTGGTCTGGGTGAATTCAAAAGATTTAGCAGTTTTTCTAGAAGATGTATATAGAATCAGACAGATTTGAATCGGAAAGTTTCACTATTCCGGATTCTAGTCCAACTTGCCAACAGAAAAGGCATGAGCTGATTGGACAATATTGACTGGCATCATGTGCATCCAAATTAACAAAAGTAAAAAATGTAAACCCATTTGTTATCCGAATCCAAATTATTGAACAAATTCAAAAACTGAATTAATTTCCCCATGGGCCTGAACTACTGTTGCATCATGTGATGTCATCCAAATGAAACAAATGAAACAGATGCATTTGTTAATGCATTTGTTAATCTCATTATAACTTTTTTTGGATTTATTGACATTCATTACTATGTCCATCTGGAGATTCAGATACAACCAAAACTCTGAAAATGAAATTTTCATCCAAAAAAAGAAACGTAAAAAAATGCACATGTCTACAAGAGCCTATAATCTGAATGAATAGATTGTCCAGTTCCTCACTTTAAAAATGTGGGCAGCCATATTGTTAGTGTGTGTTGTATCTGTTAGAAAGAACTGTTAATTCTCTGCCCTCAATCCCCTCATGTTTTGCATTGTATTGGTATTGTTCTGTCATATGTTCTGTCCCCCTTTGTAATGTACAGCGCTGAGCGAACTATTGGCGCTTTATAAATACTGTATAATAATAATAATACTGTCTATGCTGTACTATACTATACTATACTATGGATTATGATGGGTGCTTACATATACTACAATACCCTGTTTAGTAACACCACATACAGTTTTAATGCATGCAAAAATCCTGTAGTTGACATTATTGTGTATTTTCAGTGCTGTGAGAAAAGTCCCTCTCCCTTTTGTATGTTGTTTGTTTCTTTTTATGTCCCCAATGGCAGTGTCCGACTTCTAATGACTTTGTTTGACCATAGCTAACCTATTAGCCCTACAAATTACCAGAATAAATAACACAATTAACTTCAATAAGGTTTATTGGAAAGTTAAGGTTCACTGGATTTTGAAAAAGAATTGCAAATAAAACCTGTTCTATCATCATAATAGTGAAGCAGAGTTTCTTTTACCCCCAAGTATAATACTTAAGTAGTACTGGATTTATCACTAAAAGAGGGGAGCAAGTTACATGTTCTGGCATCTCTTCATTTACCACAATACAAAGTAGTTTCTCTCCTACTACACTCCCTGACTATGCTTCCTTCTTGCTTTCCTGGACAGACCCTTTAGTCTGACCCCAACCAAGATTCCAATAAATGATTTGTGTTTAATCTTCTTCTATAGCTTTTGGTTGACATAAATGTCATCTCTATGGGGCAGCACAGTGGCTAAATGGTTAGCACTTCCTCCTGGCAGTACTAGGGTCATTGGTTCAAATCTTAGCCACAGCACCTCCTGCCTGGAGTTTGCATGTTCTCCCTGTGCCTGCGTGGGTTTCCTCCAGGTACTCCGGTTTCCTCCCATACTCCAAAGACATGCTGATAGGTTAATTGGATCCTATCTAAATTTTCCCTAGTATATGTATGTATGAATGTGAGTTGGGGACCTTAGATTGTACACCCCTTGACGGTTAGGGACTGATGTGAATGTACAATATATATGTAAAATGCTCCCTCTTTCCTCCCACCCCTCAGCCACTTCCTACTGTACCAATACCCCCTCCCTCCTAGATTGTAAGCTCGAAAGAGTAGGGCCCTCTTATCCCTTGTACGTTGTTTGTTATTGTTGTACTGTGCCATGTATTGTGTCCCCCCCCCCTATTGTACAGCGCTGAGCAAACCCTTTGGCGCTATATAAACTCGATGTAATAATAATAATAATAATAAATGGACGGCGCTATATAAGTACCTGAAATAAATCTCTGACTACAAACTGAGACCAGGGGCGGACTGACCATTTGGAAACTCGGGCACTGCCCGAGGGCCCGGGGTCAGTAGGGGGCCCCATGAGATGCCCCTGGTACCTTTTTCATAGGCTTTTTTGAGTTTGGGCAAGGGCACAGGGGCCCCATGATCCCCTATTGCCCAGGGGCCCCATGAGTTGTCAGTCCGCCCCTGACTGAGACTGCCCACTGCACAATTCCAACCCCGTTACAGGGACTCTATAAGCTCAGGCACATCTAGAGCCTGTAAGACAAGCCAGCATAAATTCCAGCAATCAATCAAGATCCTTGCTTTAGGATTATTGTCCACATATTGTTAGTTTTTTGGTATCGCAAACACCTTAAATGCTGAGTTTCTGAAACTGAAAAAAGAAAGGAGTTTGCTGAGTCTTTAACCAGATTACCAGACCTAAACACTTACGCTAAGTCTTTACTTGATCTCTTAATATATATCTCTATAATAAATGTATTTTCCACAATCATAGATATACAGTGCCATTTTTAGCATTTCATTATTCCATCACTCAACACCACGTACCTCTGTTTTCAATTTCATGCTGTGTGGAGCCAAGGTCCTTTGAGACTTAGAGGTTATGGCTCACTTAGGGTGGTCGAACATCTGATCGCAATCCTGAAGCTGTTTCTATTGTACAAGCAGGTGCCCTTTTTTCTTTGGAACTTGCAAACTGCATCTGGTGTTCTTTAAATTGTAGAAAGAAAAAAAAAAATGCTGACATGCTTAATTATCTAAGGGCAACATCCATTAATATTATGTAATCTGCAATCATGCACGTAGTTATTCATATTCATTACAAAGTTGCTTAGTTCTGTATGTCCCGCTTATGTTTTTATCACAACATGAATTAGCAAGCCCCTTATCAGTTTTTCTAATGAGATGCATCATAACTAAAAAAGCGGCAAGTTAATGTTCCAAGGGGCCTAATTAGGATCAGGTGAGAGGCACAAAAGGCAACTACGGTGATTTTAGTCAGAGCCCCTATGAAAAGGCTTAATTAAGAAGAGTGATGGCCTTTGCTTTAAGACACCGCAGAGGAAACAGGATGCTGAATTTACTGCCCAAACATCTGAACAGGTACAGTGCACATTTTATGAGTGGAGAAAAAATAGATCTCTAGTTTTCTTACCAGTATGAGAATCGCTCATATTGTGTGCTTGTTTGTTTTATCAGCAGAAAAAAATATTGCCAGGTACCTAACCAACTTCATTTCCTACAATGCAGGATTTATTAAGCGCAGCTGTCAGGTGGATAGACAGTCTTACGGCAGCAGGAAATGTGAAGCTGCAAAAGATCAGAGAAAAAATGACTGATGGTCTGGATCGGTGTGCCAAAGACTAAAAGGAGGTAGTGTTATAGCTGGGATCACAGTTGTTGTGTTTGCAAAGGGGCCCATAAGTTCCAAGTATAGAGCATTGTACGTCAAAGCTTTCATACCCAACTATTTATTCAACTTTCTATCTACAGTTGCAAGAAAAAGTATGTGAACCCCTTGGTATTACGTGGAGTTTTGCATTAATTGGGCATAAAATGTGCTCTGAACATCATCTAAGTCACAACAATAGAAGAACACAGTCTGCTGAACATAATACTACACAAACATTAGATGTTGCCATGGTTTAATTGCACATAACATGTAAACATTCACAGTGCAGGGAGGAAAAAGTATGTGAACCCCTTGGTATTACGTGGAGTTTTGCATGAATTGGGCATAAAATGTGCTCTGAACATCATCTAAGTCACAACAATAGAAGAACACAGTCTGCTGAACATAATACTACACAAACATTAGATGTTGCCATGGTTTAATTGCACATAACATGTAAACATTCACAGTGCAGGGAGGAAAAAGTATGTGAACCTTTGGACTTAATAACTGGTTGACCCTCCTTTGGCAGCAATAACCTCAACCAAACGTTTCCTGTAGTTGCAGATCAGACCTGCACAATGATCTGGAGTAATTTTGGACCACTCCTCTTCACAAAACTGTTTCAGTGTAGCAATATTCTTGGGATGTCTGGTGTGAATCGCTCTCTTAAGGTCATGCCACAGCATTTCAATCGGGTTGAGGTCAGGACTCTGAGTAGCAACAGTGCTAAAGTTTCTCCATTTGTAGACAGTCTATCTTACTGTGGACAGATGAACATCAGGGCTTTTGGAGATACTTTTGTAACCCTTTCCAGCTTCATGCAAGTCAACAATTCTTGATCGTAGGTCTTCTGAGAGCTCTTTTCTGCGAGGCATGGTTCACATCAGACAGTGCTTCTTGACATCAGTAAACCCAAAACAGGTGTGTGTTTTTTAAGGGCAGGACATCTGTCAGCAACACATCCAATATCATCACACTGATTGGAGTCAAGGTTGGCTCACTCCTGGCTCCAATTAGCTCTGGGAGAAGTCATTAAGCTAGGACCTCACATACTTTTTCCTCCCTGCACTGTGAATGTTTACATGTTATGTGCAATTAAACCATGGCAACATCTAATGTTTGTGTAGTATTATGTTCAGCAGACTGTGTTCTTCTATTGTTGTGACTTAGATGACGTTCAGAGCACATTTTATGCCCAATTCATGCAAAACTCCACGTAATCTCAAGGGGTTCACATACTTTTTCTTGCAACTGTATATCTTTCTACTATTTACTATATACTATTTATTATTATTATTACCCTCTTCACACCGGCCGTACACAAATGTGCAGCCTCCCGACGTCTGGGCCTGGCCATTTGCATGCATTTAACAAAAAACATATGTGCTGAGAGCGCGCACCCTGCGCGCTCCCAGCACACATGTCCGGTACTCACGAAAGGTCCCAGTCTGCTCTTTCCATCCGGACCTTTCCCAATCATGTGACTGCCATGACGACGCGTCACGGTGGTCACATGATCCTTAAACCCCGCCCGTCCTGCCTCCCAGCTTCTGAAACTCTTAAAGGGCCAGGAGGCGCCGGCAGGAAGGGGTTAATTAATATAAGCTGCCCTTTCCCATCTTAAAAAAAAAGAAAAGTACAATTTTTGATATACTGCAGTTCACAATAAAGACAAAGACAAAGATAATGACAATACTAAGGATCTAGAACAGGGCTTGTCAACCAGGGTTGTTAGGGGTTCCTTGAGCAATGAAACATTTCTGCCTCTCAGATAAGTTCCCACTGAGACCATTGATCTTTTTGGCTATGCGTAAGGGGAAATTCTTCGCAATGACCACAAATGTAAGGAACATTCTTCCCAGTGACCGTCATACTAATGTATCATGAGTTGTAGATGTAGTCATTTTTAGCAGGGGTTCACGAGATGGTAAAGTTATTTCAAGGGTTCCTCCGTGTTGAAGAGGTTGAGTATGGCTGATCTAGAAGTAACGGCACTACAAGTCCCTGGACACTTAACAAATGCAGGTTATGAATATGCTCCTTGTAACTATGATTGATTTCTTGGCTGTGGTTCCTCAGTGCCAAGAACTCTCATCTGCAGTTCAACAAAGTTTTATTACTGCTTTAGCTAAGTGCAATGCTTAATGCAAGTACAGTTGAATCTGAACTTCAGCTAAAAGTGGAGGTTCTGCTTTATTGTCTCTTCCACTCCTTCTCTAACATCTTTGGGGTGTTTTTTTTTTTTTGGAGCGGGTACCTACTTTTTGCCGCTCCACTTTTGCTCAGATCGCCTATGCAACCCAAGTGGAAGTTGGCACCCCCCCTTTTGTAAGCTCCTGGGATGCATCACATGTACTAGAAGGCTGTGGTTCATTAGAAAAGTACAGAGCTACTTGCACATGCACAGTGGGAAGCCGGCTGTGAATCCTCAGGGTGTTGCAGCCAACTTCCCAGATGGCGGTGCCAGAGACCCTAAAACTGGTAAAGAACCGGCCCGGGTGAGGACAGAGCAGGATCTCTGGACAGGTAAATGTTCATTTTTTAAAAGTCAGCAGCTACAATAGTTGAAGCTGCTGACTTTTATATTTTTGTTTCTAGGGTGAATATCCTCTTTAATAGCAATAACAAAGAAATACGAGCTTCTGGATATAGATGCTTCAAGGAGGACAAGCTCAAGTGTTAATGGTAAATCATGAATGAGACTGGGACACCCAGGAACAGTCCAGCGAGGTTTGTCCTGCATTTTTATTTAGCAAGGCAGTGAGAAAATCACTATCAATGTAGGAGGGCTTTGTACAGCAATATGCTATAGCAACAAAACATCTGCTCATCTGGGCCACTAACTAAACTCAGGTCAGTTCCTGATTAACAAGGTGCACCCTAATAGTTTCCCCAAAACAAGCAGGCAACACTTATACTTTTTTAGTGTTCTGTCAGCACTTAACTTTTTCACCAAGTAGCAGGCTCCCACAGCAGACAGAGAGAGAGAGAGAGCACGTTGAGCATCTGTTAGTTCACATACTTTATATAAAGGTCTGTGGACAGCTGAGACTAATAATGAGGTCTGGTTACCAGGAAAGGTGTGGACCTACAAGCTTCATCTCACCAAAAGCTCTACAAAGCCTCTGGGTACCAGGTCCCAGAACAAAATTCTGAAAAAACAGAAATATTTTTTTCTCCACATTAACCTAGCTATGTTGCTTAGCTGCCATGCAGGAAATTCAGGTCATTAGGCTGTCTGGCAGGGCTGTGTAAATATCATAACTGGATGGTTTTTATTATGAGCAGTTAAGAAATCTCCCACATCTCAATTTCAACTGTATATTTACCTGTTTGACAGATTTAAAGTGGTTTAAAAGGCTCAAGGTTTTTTACCTAAATGCATTCTATGCATGAAGGTAAAAAACCTTCTGTGTGCAGCAGTCCCCCCAGCCCCCCCCCCAATACTTACCTGAGCCACCTCTCGATCCAGCAATTTCTACGAGAGCCTTGGTTCTCCAGGGACTCTCACTGAGGCAGCAGCAGGAGCCATTGACTCCCACTGCTGTCAATTACAGCCAATGAACCAGTCAGGAGAGGGAGGGGGCATGGCAGAGCTATAGCTCTGTGTGCGAATGAACATGCAGAGCCACGGATCGGGAGCTTGGGTGCCCCCATAGCAGGCTGCTTGATGTGTGGAAACCCAACAGGAGGGAGGAGCACCGGCAGGGGACTCAAGAAATGGAAGATCCGGGCTGCTCTGTGCAAAACCACTGCACAGAGCAAGTAAGTATGACATGTTTGTTATTTAAAAAAAAAAAAAATGAGACTTTATTATCACTTTAAGTAACCCCAGTGCAACACAGCTGTTATATAAGTGCGGGGACACCTCTAATCATACCAGCACATGCACCAACCTTTTGCTATGGGAGAGGCAATAGCCAAAGGAAGGCAAAATATTGGAATCCCACTAACCACTAATGAAAGACTTACTAATATGAAGACCCCAAATAAGTCCTCCTTAAAAGTTTTTTTTTTTGCTGACTTTTAGAGCTGAAAATTCCATTTTATGTATTTTAACATGCATGGTCGCATTACACTAAAGTATGTATTTTTTCAGCAAATGGTAATAATAGCACAAGCTATTTAAAGTCATCTGTCTTTATTGCTACCATGCTGTACTTCAGTAGCAGAGTTTGAATAGCGCACTACAGCTGAATAGCTCTTTCTCTGCGCCTTGCCATCCAAGGCTCGTTACATAGCCAGCCAGTAAAGACAGCTCGTACTTATTTGTCAGTTTTCCAGTCCTTAATACAGTAATATTAATATTAGTAATTGTGAAGAGCCATGGTGTTTAATAGCTTCTTAATGATATACCCAAAGCACCAGAGTTGAAATAATCATAGTTCTTAAAAAGTTGCTGTTCACACAGCAGGCCGGTTTTGTCAGCAAATCTTTCTACTCTCATTGTGGTGTTTAGGTAGTAAATACTCCCTGGAGTTAAGGCACAATGTAACATTTGCAAACTAGTTCAACTCAATATGTAATCTTTGAATGTAATATGACTTAGGAGAGCTTATCCTTGGAGAGCCACGGAAATGCAGTTCAGACATTTTACGGTCCGCTATTTATTTCTGCTAGGTAATCTGGAATTGCGGTAAAATAAAATACTGAGTTAGGCTTACTTCCACGGCATAGAAATACATGTGGGTTTAGGTTGCTGTTGTTTTTCTGAGAGTGTTCTGGCTGTGGAAATCTTTGGAGACATCATTAAATTAAACAGTTGTTAAATGATGCTGTAATTCAGAATTATCGTTATAAATCTCAATATTTACCTGTGATTTAAACGGTTATTTACTTTCATGCAGTTTTAAAAACAAGAGGTGTTAGTAATTAAGGCACACGGGGGGTGATTGCACTCTTGGGCTATTAAGTGTCTGAACATACTTTCTGTTATTATAAAAATCTATTCTAGGTAATCCAAGAGCAACTGAACCCCAACACATGCTACAAATAAATACTTATATATGGAGCAGGTCATGTATCTCCTATATACCACAATGCAACATGATTGCTCTCCTACAAAACTTCCAAACTGCACTTCTATCTCACAATCTTGTACCATCTCCACCTGGGTAGATACAACCTTTGGTCTCACCCTTGCCGCAAACTTTCTAAGTTGATGGTTCGCTACTTCCTACTGTCTAACTGCCAGTTGCCACCAGCATTGCCATTTCAAGGACTGCACTCTGGGAGTGCCAGTTGCACAGTTTGAAGCCCATGTGTAGGCCTCAAGTTAATTAAGTCCAAGTGCTTCTAGAGTCTGCATACTCGTACTACACTCTCTGTCTATGCTTCTATCTCAGCCAGGGCCAGAGTGTCCACAAGGCAATCTAGGTAGGAGGCTAAGGTTTGGTGAATGTCCATTATGCCCATCTACAGTCATCATGCTCCTGCAGCAAATCGGGGGGGGTGGCAGTAAACCAATCCATACACATTCACTTCACAAGGTAGGATGCACTTGCATGCACTCGATGTCTGATAGGGCTATTCCAGTACAGACAATGCAAATGGTGATGGCTTCCCTGTGCCTATTGCAATCCATAGTAATGTAAGTCAAATGAAAGGAGGGACCAAAGCTGTTTCTTTACCTAGGGGACCATTTTACTTTTATTTATCTCTGGTTTTACCCACTGAACAATTAGCCTCTTCAATTCAAGCCTAGTAACACTCACATGGCTTACTTGAGCACCATTCTTAAAGTGAGCACTAGAGGATAGGTATATTTTACTTTCTAGTGTTGAATTCTTTAAAGATGTAGGCCCAGGAATTGCCATAGTATCCTGGCTTTACTACCCAGTGGATCCCAGGACCAAAACAATGATGAAGTCCATAAACTGGTGACAAGTTCAAAGTACAAGCACATACCAACAACTGCCTTTAGTCTGCTGCCTGAAACAACGATAGGTAATCTAATGAGGCAGAGCTTCAACACTTCCTGGTAGCACTGAAGGTAGGCCATTTCTCCTGATCCCACACATTGCTATTGGTCAGTGACACAATCTATAGTAGTAATGGTAGACTAAAAACATACTGGGTGTGGAGGGAAGCAGGCATGTTTAGATTTTACAAGGGAGATTTAGAGAATGCCTGAAATATGGATAGAATCACCTCTAGGTTCCAAAATATTATTGCTGTCACCAGATTGTATTTTTGTAAAAAAAAACGGCAGTCACATTAAAGTCACATATATGCCACTGAAAGGCGGCACTGATAAGCAGCACTGATTGAAACGGTTAGGCAGCACTGATGGACACTGATAGGTGGCACTGATAGGTGGCACTGACTGGCACTGATAGGTGGCGTTGATTGGTGGAACTGATGGGCACTGATAGGCGACACGGAAAGACAGCTCTGATGGGCAATGATATCTGGCATTGATATGCACTGATGGGCACTGGTATGTGGCATTTGTGGGCACTGACAGGTTGCAATTATGGACACTGGAAGGCAACACTGATGAGGCTACATTGATAATCAGTGTAGATGTCCCCTCTGAGGAATGCCACTTACCGGCTCTCCTTTCCTCACACGCTGTCAGCTTGAGGAGAGGACTGCCAATAACTGGCATTTCCTATTTACATGCGATCAGCTGCAATTGGACACAACTGATCACATGATAGAGCCTGTGTCATCGGTTCTTTACTGCATTTGGTGATCCACTGCATCCCAGGGACACAGCACATCACCGATCGCCGCGTGCCCCCGGGGGCTCGCATGCGCAGCTAGAGTGGGAGGATATCACATGATGTCCTCCCGGAATGAGAGAGCTACCGCCCTTCCATCATTTCCTTATATGGCGGGCGGGAGGCGGTTAAACAATATTAAACATAAAAGATATGTATATTATTACTTGAACCTTGGTGTGCTTTGTGCATTTCTTCAATATCTGTCCAATAATCCAAGAAACAACTCTTGATCTTTTCCTCTGTGCATTAGCTTCCTGTACTAAAACCAGTCATTGCTCTCCCTTTCCTTGTGCAAGATGACTGGTCTGTATCCGCCCCTTCCTGTAGTTTGCTGCTAGCACCCTGTAGTGGCTGGAGCTCCTGGGTCCTACCTACAGCTCTGCTCTCTGCACAAAATATAACATCATAACTGTTTACACAGAGTAATGAGGAAAGAAAAAACAGAGGGCGCACAGGCCTAGTGCATTACCATAAAAAATGTTTAATAAAAAATAAAGTATGTGTTGTACTCACAAACGACAATATAGTCAAGGCACATCATAAAGAACAGCTGGGTCAACACCGCACTGAGTAACAGTCCGCAATAGGGAGTATAGACATCCAAAAGGCTGACGCGTTTCGAGGACTTGCCTCTTCCTCAGAGCCCTCAGAGTTTGGGCTCTGAGGAAGAGGCAAGTCCTCGAAACGTGTCAGCCTTTTGGATGTCTATACTCCCTATTGCGGACTGTTACTCAGCGCGGTGTTGACCCCGCTGTTCTTTATGATGTGCCTTGACTATATTGTCGTTTGTGAGTACAACACATACTTTATTTTTTATTAAACATTTTTTATGGCAATGCACTAGGCCTGTGCGCCCTCTGTTTTTTCTTTCCTCATTCAGTATATTTGGATTCCCCCGGTCCATTTGAGGGCAGCAAGGTGTGCATGTTCCAGGACATTCCTTATGTGGTTGTAGCCTACATCGAGTCCATCCCCAAGCGCAGGAGCATTTTGTTTGCTGGTTCTTACACAGAGTAATGTCTGAGTTTGAGAAAGCATTTGTACAACAAAGTGGATTTATAACCCTTATGGCTATTGAGGAACGTATATATATATATATAAATTAAAATTTTTGTTCTGCTTTAAGTCAGAATTTCTGTTCTACATGCTTGTTCCAGGCCAGTGTCTCACCAAGAACTATGAGGACTGCATGGAGGCAGCCTTGGAGCTTGCTACATATTTACTAAAGGTCGATGTTCGCATTAAAGGATGAATACTCCCCCCAAAATAAGGGGCATGAACAGTGGACTTTCACCAGAAAGAGTAGCAAATATTTGAGATGACAGTTGCAGGAAAGGCACCTTTAAAAACCAGTCTAAACTAAACTCTGCTATATTTCTGTCCTTAGAGATTCCCTTTAAAATCCACATTTCCATCTCACAAATATTTTGTACTACTAACAAAATCATTTTTAATTTTTGTTTGATCATTAAATTGGCACTTGTCCTACTGTTGAAGCTGATTTACATTTAACCTACTTACTGTATACTTTGTATTCACTACCAAATGTACTGCTATGGTTTGTGTGAATGTTAGGCTTCTAACAGATTCTTTTTAGCAGATGACCTTTATTTATCATAAATAGGGGTAAGCCGACTGTTTGGCCCGAATCTAGGTTTGGCCCAAACTTTGGTTGTTCAGGAGATCAAACAAATGCTCAAACTTTAGCCCGTTGTTTGATGGGAGCCGTGCAACATATATGGAAGAGGCATTTCTACTGCATCTATATATGAAAGCTTCCCGCTGTCACTGGTTCCAAAATAAGCTGTGGATGTTTACCCCTATAGCGTTCCTAGGATCCACTAGGATCCATTGACGTCACAGGGAATACCCACTCCTTTTTAAGCAAAAGGGAGGGCACGGGGGCGGACTGACAACACATGGGGCCCTCGGGCAATAGGGGATCATGGGGCCCCTGTGTCCTTGCCCAAACTCAAAAAAGCCTATGAAAAAGGTACCAGGTGCATCTCATGGGGCCCCCTACTGACCCCGGGCCCTCGGGCAGTGCCCGAGTTTCCAAATGGTTAGTCCGCCCCTGGGAGGGCATAGCAGTTGGCTATTGGTGATATATGGTCAATGATGTCATCCTTATTTCTGCCCCTTTCCTTACATAGCTGATAACAGCTTGGGGAGCTGACATTTGGCTAATATTTTTGTCTGGCTCAGTTGTATGCACTAAGAGTGCACAGAGTCTTTTCTTTCAGTTGCGGACATTGTGATTGACGAAGGACTTACAATGAGGGACATTTTGGGGGTTTTTTTGCTTTTTTTTTTCAATAAACGACTTGTCAGTTGTTTGGGTCAAATATTTTTGGAAGAACTATAGAAAGGAACATATTTGATGGACATTACAGCATTGCATTGTGTAAGTAATGCAGTTTATGATTGCGCTTTAGAATTAATGCCCCTTATGTTTTTGAGCATTTGTAAAGAGGTACACATCTGAGGAGTTTATTTGGAGTATATTTTAATGTATGAGGTTTGGGATATTTAATTTAATTTATTTTAGAAATACAGCACCAACATTGGTTTCATTTTGAGTACTATCACCCCAAAGGGTTAATGGAGGGGTGCTGAGCAGCAAAATTGAGATTGAAAGTGAAACCATAAACACAGAATTTGATGATTTTAAGATGAGAACAAGGTGCTCCCATGGGAAACACCCCCCCCCCCATGTTAAGGGCATGTGGTCTTGCATGGTTCTGGAGGGAAGTGCTTTCTTGCCCCCCCCCCCCCCCTTCCTTTCTTGTATGCTCAGATTAGGGGCCTGGTATGAATTTTTAGGAGGACTTCCTGCTTTTTTTTATGTGTAGTCCCCCTTAATGCAGTCCTAATGCTGAAACATTTGTTTACCTTGAGGCATTAAAGTTAGAAAACATCTGACAACTTGCTGTGTGCACCCCCTCACCTTCCTTACGTACTTGAGTCCTCAATTGATCCAGCACTGTGCCTGGACAGATTAATTCTCTCCCCTTTCCCTTTACTCACAGGGACTGGGGCAGCAGCAAAAGCCATTGGCTTTTGCTGCTGTCAATCAAATGCAGTGACGAGGGAGTTGATATGCTGTAATTTTCTAAAGCTGTCAAATGTTGCTTCCAAAATGGCAGCATGGAAGTATTCTGTACACCTACAAATGTAATTCCCTACTTGTCTGATTGGCTCATTGATTTTTCTGAAAATCTATAATTAAGATGAAAGACACATTTCAATCATCTTTTAAAAAAAAAAAGAGTTTAATTTGTGGGAAGATACTTTCTAAAGTGTGAATGGGTCTCATTCACACTTTGTATTGAGCTGCACTTAGCAGCCTTGCCCAAAGCAGTTCTAATACAAAGGCAAGGCAGTTTGTACTTGCATTGGTGTGCACAGAAATAAAAATAGGACATGCTTCATTTTTACACAGCACATAGTGTTGTAGTGAAATACCATGCATTTCAATGTGCTGAAATGTACTGAGTGACTGCAAATATTGTACCAGCACATAGAGCGCAGACATGGTCCACTGTAGTGATTAGAAGGGAACTGTTCCAGAACAATAATGTGTAGCTGACACTGTAGCAAGAGTTGACCAGCAGTGTCTTGAAGAGGCTAGCAGAGATCAGAAGTCCTTTTGTTAAAAAAAATGCTATGGTGCATAGGGCTTTGAAAACAAAACAATCCATTGGAGTCTTGGAAGAAAGTGCTTGTTGAATGCGGATTTTACCAATAAAGCTGAGGCCTTTAAAGGGCCTTTAACCCAGGAGAAGTGTCTTCAAAAGAGTAGTGTAGATACTAATCACACCCACTTTCCTAGCTTTAATACAAGATCTTTAACATCTATAAGCATTGGCAAATTTTGACTTCATACCCTCTTTTAAAAAAAACTCCCTACCCAAGGATTATTTTTGCTGAGTATTAACACTGAAGGACATATTGGCACCAAGTAAAGTACGCCCCCTTGGAAACCAATGGACTGTCCCTACAGTAAACATAATTTTTGGATGCTATATGGGAACCAACTAAAATTGTACTAACTCCCCACCTCCACCCAAAAAACCTGCAACTCAGCTACAGGCTAGAGGGAGGGAGGGAATCAGTGGTACTTCACTTTTTTTACCTGTGTAGGAGGAACTTGGGCTTACAATTTGCTGCAGATGTTTTCAAAACTTTAGCAGTTGTCAAAGATAGCAATCACACCACTCAAAAATGCACAAAAAAACCAAAGCAAAGTCCTTACTATTTGAATAGGTAGCTAAATTTGCACCAAACAGGTGCTTCTTTCATGTGAATACTTTGCTTCTTAAAGTCAATCTCCTGGCAAATGTTGTGCCCCCTCTTTATGACTTTTTTTTTTTCTTTACAAAAAAATAACAAAAACCCCATCAGACTTCATCTAATCACTTGAGCCATCATTGCAGTCTGTTCACCTGCTGACCACCCTTAGTCCTGACATCAACCTGCTGTTGCATATTTCTGGGGACCAAGAGGACCCTGCCTTTGGACAGCCAATTTAAAGTGCCCACATTACCCAGGTCACCAGAAGGAGGAACATCCCACTCTAAAGCAAGGAAAATAGAAAACTCAGGATCTCACACCTCATGTGATCACCGGTTTAGGAAAGTAAAAGTGAATACTTAGAGGGGTAAAGGGTGGTGGGTGATGACTTTTCTGGAGAATAGCTTTAAAGAGTAACTGTAGTATATACCATTCTATGTAGACACAAATAAAAGTCGAAACACATAAGCATTCAGATCAATGTACTTAGTATCTTGGCTTTCAATGCTCTACTTGATGTAGCCCTTCTCAGATCAGGTATTCCTGTACTGTACTGCAAAAACACACACAGGAGAGCGCTAAACACCTAGTGCATTATCACCATAGTGGTTTATTGATACAAAGAACAATAAACTACTCCTCTAATTATCTCTGAATAAAGGGTCTTAACCCCCGAAACACATTAGCTTCCCATCCGGATGGTTCTTTAGGGGATTACATGAACCAAGGCTGGAATTCATGTTGTATGACACACCTATTTTTACTTTTGTTTGTGCGCATTTTATCATCCTTTGTATCAGTAAATGATTATGGTGGCAATGCACTAGGCATATTGTGCCCTCCTGTGTTAGTTTTTGTAGACACAAATAAAAGACTAAGCCAAGTCTTGGCTGTGTTCCTCCGGTCTCCCTCCACACTGGGTGCTGGCTTTAAGAGGTCAACCAGCTCAGCATGTGTGGCAAAATGAAAAACAAAGCTGCACATCCATAATGTCTCACCATAAAGTTTAATCAAAGCAGTTGGCTTCCAACATAGTCCATGCCCTAAGCCACACCCACTGACATGTTTAACCTTGATTGGGCTTATTCATAGAGGTGCCACAGATCCCATTCTGTATCAAATCATTTTGACATGCAATTATCACTGATATTAACCTTCACGTATCCATTTTTTTCAGCACATTAAATCTTAGTTGCAAGGCATGCAAGCTGGCACGTGAAAATTTGACAACATGAAAATCCACAAAACTACTTTGTTTCCCCCTAATGTTTTAGACCCATTAATGAGAAATCTTCACATTTAGAACATAAAATCTAGCTTCTGCTTGCAGTATATAATTTTCAAGTCTACAGTGGTCCATTATTACTATATTTGCTAATGGGTCTTCTATATAGCAGTTTGATACCGACAACCTTTCTTTGAAAAGTGAGAGCAATTTCTTCTTACACAGACAAAATGAGTAGGATAATTATTTTTTTAGCAGAAACCTCTAATTTTTCAGAAATGTTTTGTGAGCTGATATGGGGAAAAAGCACTTTGTGTTTTGTACGGATATAAAAATAGATTACAGTATCTAAAAGATTAAAAATGGATTTGTACACATATTTCCCAGGATATTCTCAGGTTCTGCAGTGTTTGATCAATCCGTTTCTTTTTTGTCTTATTACTATTGATGGGCCGGCAAATTATTCTCACTTGTGAATTATGTTATACATCTGCGCTAGGCATTCCGCTCTATGTACATTATGACCTTTTGTGTTTTATAATCAAATAGATTGAACCTGTGTTCTCTGGAATATTACAACGGAGAAGCTGCAAGGCTTTTGTGGAGATGGAGACTCACCCGCTGTTTAAGCTTATGGAAAGCAGACAGGAAATATTCACGGTATTTATAGACCGTTGCTGTTTCAGTTTGGTAAATTACTGGGAAATCTCAAGGTATTTAAACAAGTTGCTTCTGCAAATTAGAATCCATACAACTACTGGGGTTAACATTTAAACAAAAGTCCAGGTCAACAGCTAAATACCTACGTTAAAAACATATACAGCATATTTACTGTTTTACCTGTCAAAATTATTGTAAAATCTGTCCATCCGGTCTTGTGAGTTACACACACTTTCCACTCTGTACAGCAAGGCAGGTGGCATAAGTGGTTCTTAAGTCACTTGCCTACCGAGCCAATTCTGACATTTCTCTCCTACATATAAAAATTACTTTTTTTGTTGTTAGAAAATTACTTAGAATCCCCAAATATTATAAGAGGGGCATTGAAGTCAAACCAGGACTTTTGAGTTTATATAATAAAAGACCAAATTTCAAGGCATGGAAACCGCATTTATTTTTCAACACACTCCCCTATTACATTTATACACTTGTCCCAGCATTTAACTAATGCCTGAAAAGTTTCAGCATAGAAAGATTTGTAGTACATCTGAATCATTCTAGAACACCCTGCTTCACTTTGTCATCATTGTGTTCACTGTTCCCACAGAAAGATTAATCTCTTGTGCAATTTCACGACAGGTTATGCGTCAATTATCCAGGATCAGGCATTCCATGTGCTGAATGTTCACAGGAATGACTGCTTTGGGCTGGAAACCACTGGCTGGGATCATCACTGACAGACATACGGCCATTTTTGAAACTTTTACACCATTCAAATGTCTTACTGCAGCTGTGCGTCTCATCACCCTACTGTTCTTGAAGTCTTATGTAGATATCCATGGGATTTATGCCTTCGTTCACAAGAAACTTCATCACCACACTGTTATGCCAGGCAACACCTGGACAATTAATTTAGTCAGCAAAAATGTCTCCAAATATAAAAATAATTTATAAAAATAATTTAACTGACTTAGTTAAATTTTAGCTAAACAAAATTCTTTAAGAACATAAACAAGATCTGAGTGAGTACGGAATAGATTATTAAATAAATTGATATTTATTTACATAAGTAATTTACAAACATATAATACAATAGCCCGATTGTGATGTACATAGACACCAAGATAATTTGCATGAAAGTTCCTAAATTGTACGTAACAATAGATTACATATATATTTTAGACAAAATAACCAAGGATAACTAATTATCAGACAACAGTCTGTTTTAGCAGAATTAAACTGTGATTTCCTTTTAGAAGCAATAAGCATCAAACTATACAAAACTGTATACCAATATGGGCCAAGAACAGAAATGTTCATGTTATGTTAATTTAGGTGAGCAGAATGACCAGAAAATAATTACCCTCCAAATATCAGGTAACCTTTTAGATGACTATGGCTGCCGATTAATGAGTGGAGTTGAGCTTTCCCCAAAATGGTGTCTAGCTTGGTTGGAGCTGTGTATTCTGGCTCACTGAGGTGTCAGGTGATGTACAGTATATCAATTGTTTCTTGCGGGAGCCCTCCAGTGTGTTCAAATGATTTCTAGATGATCACCTTAGATGGTCTAGTTGTCCTGAGTGTGATTGTGATCCCCTCTGTCTACTTGACTTGCTCTTTTATTTAATGGCCCACAACACATTCATAAAATTTTATTAACCTGGCTCAGAAGGTGGCACCTTCTTCCTATTGGTAAATTAATTTATTAACCAAACCCATGTTTATTTTTGCATTACCACCCTTTTGACCACTGAGTGTCACGCTCGGATAAGTCATGACCATTTTGAGTTTAACTGGAAACTGAAGTAACTAATCTGTGATAGGGAAACAAATGACAAAATGCTCATCGCTTCAGGTTTCTTTTACCCCAAAGATGATTGGGGATGTTCCAGTCATGGGACTTTCAGTGGGACAGGAGAACCTGGAAAGGCAGCGGAAGGTAACGGGAAAGGGACTCCTACCACGACACGTGAAAGCAATCCAGTGGTCAGGTGAAAAAAAGATACTGGGATTATGCGTGTAGCTGCAGACATCATCCAGGTATACAGTTGCAAGAAAAAGTATGTGAACCCTTTGGGATTACGTGGAGTTTTGCATGAATTGGGCATAAAATGTGCTCTGAACGTCATCTAAGTCACAACAATAGAAGAACACAGTCTGCTGAACATAATACTACACAAACATTAAATGTTGCCATGGTTTAATTGCACATAACATGTAAACATTCACAGTGCAGGGAGGAAAAAGTATGTGAACCTTTGGACTTAATAACTGGTTGCCCCTCCTTTGGCAGCAATAACCTCAACCAAACGTTTCCTGTAGTTGCAGATCAGACCTGCACAACGATCTGGAGTCATTTTGGACCACTCCTCTTCACAAAACTGTTTCAGTGTAGCAATATTCTTGGGATGTCTGGTGTGAATCGGTCTCTTAAGGTCATGCCACAGCATTTCAATCGGGTTGAGGTCAGGACTCTGACTGGGCCACTCCAGAAGGCGTATTCTGTGCTGTTGCAGCCATTGTTTTGTTGAATTACTTGTATGCTTTGGTCATTGTCCTGTTGCATCACCATCCTCTGCAGAGCTTCAGTTGGCGGACAGATGGTCGTACGTTTTCCTGCAAAATGTCTTGATAAACTCTGAAATTTATTTTCCCATCAATGACAACAATCCGTCCAGGCCCTGAGGCAGCAAAGCAGCCCCAAACCATGATGCTCCCTCCGCCATGTTTCACAGTGGGGATGAGGTTTTGATGTTGGTGTGCTGTGCCTTTTTTCTCCACACATAGTGTTGTGTGTTCTTCCCAAACAACTCAATCTTGGTTTCATCTGTCCACAGTATATTTTGCCAGTAGTGCTGTGGAACATCCAGGTGCTCTTTTGCAAACTTCAAACGTGCTTCAATATTCTTTTTGGACAGCAATGGCTTCCTCCGTGGTGTCCTCCCATGTACTCCATTCTTGTTTAATGTTTTCCTTATTGTAGATGTGTCAACAAAAATGTTAGCATGTGCCAGAGATTTCTGTAGGTCTTTAGCTGACACTCTGGGATTCTTCTTTACCTCATGCAGCATTCTGCGCTGTGCTCTTGCAGTCATTTTTTACAGGACGACCACGCCTAGGGAGAGTAGCAACAGTGCTAAACTTTCTCCATTTGTAGACAGTCTGTCTTACCGTGGACACATGAACATCAAGGCTTTTGGAGATACTTTTGTATCCCTTTCCAGCTTCATGCAAGTCAACAATTCTTGATCATAGGTCTTCTGAGAGCTCTTTTCTGCGAGGCATGGTTCACATCAGACAGTGCATCTTGAAACCAGTAAACCCAAAACAGGTGTGTGTTTTTTAAGGGCAGGACAGCTTTCAGCAACACATCCAATATCATCACACTGATTGGAGTCAAGGTTGGCTCACTCCTGGCTCCAATTAGCTCTGGGAGAAGTCATTAAGCTAGGGCCTCACATACTTTTTCCTCCCTGCACTGTGAATGTTTACATGTTATGTGCAATTAAACCATGGCAACATCTAATGTTTGTGTAGTATTATGTTCAGCAGACTGTGTTCTTCTATTGTTGTGACTTAGATGACGTTCAGAGCACATTGTATGCCCAATTTATGCAAAACTCCACGTAATCCCAAGGGGTTCACATACTTTTTCTTGCAACTGTAACCACTGAAACTCTAGGACATCATATAATGGCCTACGGGTGAGAAGTGGTTAATTATATTAACTCTGCCAAAAGATAACTCAAGCAGCCTACAAAAGAAGACTTTTAATATTTACCCCTTTGATGGGTTGCAAGTTCTCATTTTGCTTTCTTCAAGAACTACAGCCACCAGCAGAATCTTCAGCATCCAACCCTTTCAAGTGTGTTAGATGCCTGGTCCTCCACTGTGCAGTTTAGTATATCCATCCAACTTCTATGTCATTAGAGTCTGGCAGATGGAGCCCCAGTGCATAGCAATGGAGGCGCAAGATTCCAACAAATCCATAAGTGTCACATGTGGAACATTCTCTCAAAAGGTGGAAACGTTTTCATAAGAACATGCAAAGGTGATTTCAAGCAAATATTTATTACTAGAGATCCTTAGGATTTGTGGGTTAACAAACTGTGAACATTTGGCTGAAATTTTCACAGGTTCCTAGCCAGATAAAATGAACAATCAATAATGCAGTGCACAGCTTTTGTCTGGTTAGCTGAGTCCCAAGAGGCATTAATTTAAAAGAATGGATAACCCAGTACCCCTTCTAAAAAAGGATGGGCTCCCAGCAACCATGTATTCAGTGTGTGTGTTGGAGGTGATAGGGAGTGCTGACAATTCTGTGTATTTATTTATTTGTTTTCTTTTTTTTTGCAATGCTCCATGACCTCGTGGCATTGCCTGGCTTCCCATGTCCTTTCTTTGACAACAGCATGCATATTAGTCCTGCAAATGACCAGGATAGAATAACAAGATTCATCCCCATAGACTTCTTTGGTGTTTGCCAAAAAGTATGCAAATGTAAAACTTCAAACACTATTCACAGACTAAACCCAGGCAGATTTGTTCATCCCTTCTAATTACTTGTTGTGTTTTGTATGCAACAGGTAAGGACACCTAGGTTTTCCCTGGACCTTTGATAATAGGGAAGATTTCAAATGTAGTACCAGTTGATAAGTGATAATATGGAGACATAAAACCTATGTCAAAAGAAATATGCAGGGTGTCAGATTCCTGTCATTCTGATCCAGTAGGTTGAATACTTTCTGAAACAATATGCAATCAAGAATGTCAGAATGAAGTCAAAACTCATGATTTGTATAGTATAATAAAGTTCAATCAAGAGAAAGAAGAAAGAAATGAATAAGTTATAATTGCCAAGCTCCTCCTGAAAATGCCAGTCAGCTGGTTGTTATCCTAATGCATTACCTTAAAGTGTATATGAACCCTAACAATAAACTTTTTTCTTATTTGATCAACTTGGTCTATTAAATATGCCATTTAATGCACTTCATTACATCTGTTTGATGAGCGCAAAAAATAAATAAATGAAAAAATATATAAATTATATAAATATATACTGTATATACACACACTATATTTCCAAAAGTATTGGAAACCCCTCCAAATCATTGGATTCCGGTGTTCCAATCACCTCCATGGCCACAAGTGTATACAATCAAGCACCTAGGCATGCAGGCTGCTTCTACAAACATTTGTGAAAGAATGGGTCACTCTCAGGAGCTCAGTGACTCCAAGCATGGTACCGTGATAGGTTGCCACCTGTGCAAAAGGTCCACCCATGAAATTTCCTTGCTACTAAATATTCCATAGTCAACTGTTAGCAATATTACAACAAAGTGGAAGCAGCTGCAAACAACAGCAACTCAGCCACAAAGTGTAAAATGACAGAGTGCACAGTGCTCAGAAGTCACCAACTGTCTGCAGAGTCATAGCTAAAGACCTCCAAACTTCATGTGCCCTTCAGATTAGCACAATAACAGTGCATAGAGAGCTTCATGGAATGGGTTTCCATAGCTGAACAGCTGCATCCAAGCCTTACATCACCAAGTGCAAACATCAGATGCAGTGGTGCAAAGCACGCCACCACTGGAATCTAGGAATTCTCTGGAGTGACAAATCATGCTTCTCTGTCTGGAAATCTGATGAACGTGTCTGGGTTTGGCGGTTGCCAGGAGAATGGTACTTGCCTGACTGCATTGTTCCTAGTGCAAAGTTTGGTGTAGGGGGGATGGGGTTGTTTTTCAGGGGTTGGGCTTGGCCCATTAGTTACAGTGAAGGGAACTCTTAAGGCATCAGCATACCAAGACATTTTGGAAAATGTCATGCTTCCAACTGTGTGGGAACAGTTTGGGCATGGCCCCTTCTTGTTCCAACATGACTGCTCACCAGTGCACAAAGCAAAAGCCATAAAGACATGGATGAATGAGTTTGAGGTACAGGAACTTGACTGGCCTGCACAGAGTCCTGACCTCAACTCGACAGAACACCTTTGGGATGAACCAGTCCTTCTCATCCAACATCAGTGTCTGGCCTCACAAATGTGCTTCTGGAAGAATGGTCAAACATTCCCATAGACACAATCCTAAACCTTGTGGACAGAAAAGTTGAAGCTGTTATAGCTGCAAAGGGTGGGCAATCTCAACATTGAACCCTACGGACTAAGGCTGGGAACCCATTAAAGTTCATGTGCGTGTAAAGGCAGGCCGACCAATAGGTTTGGCAATATAGTGTACATATCACCAGGATTATCAGGTGAAAATTAATTCAGCCATCACATCTAATGATTGGTAAGTTCATATATTTTTGGTTGTTTTTAGGTTTAGACACAATGTAAGAGCTTTTTATTGGCAGATCTGATTTTGCATGACCAGAAACAACCCCTGAGCTGGGAAAGATTCAGCATATCCATTGGCCACAGCAGGGCCAGTAACATATATGTGGGTATCACAAGGAAGAAATTTCACAAGCACACCAAAGTTATCCAGTATAGATCCAAAGGCTTTAATAAGTAATCTCATAGTTACAGCAAGCAGGAACGGCCCACCTTTACCTTGTTTACATTGCAGAGTGCTGATTTGAACACTTAATAGGCAGATACTCGAAGGGCAAAACCATGCATGTGACCACATATTATACCCCTCATGTACCACATGATTTATTTAGTTGATCTCTGTTTTCAGTGTGTTCTTCATGGCAATAAGCAACAATGTTGTTTACATTTTGTATATGGCGGGAATATGACGTTTTAGGGGTGGGACATAGCCTATCCTGTTTGCACTGATTGGTGAATGGTTTCTTTAAATAGTTTCTATATGTTAACACGCTCTTGCTGTAAATATGTGATTGCTTTTTAAAGCCTTTGGATCCATATTGGAAAACTTTGGTGTTCTGGTGACATTTCTCCCTTGTGATGCTTCTTGGTTCCAGACGAAGGTCACTGCAGCACCCACTTACACGTATATCCATTATTTGGTGCAGAAAAGTGTGGGTTGGGGTTTTGGAATTGTGTATGTGTGTATACCACATTCTTCAGTAGGGGTGTCACCAGGGGCGGACTGACAACTCATGGGGCGCCCGGGCAATAGGGGATCATGGGGCCCCTGTGTCCTTGCCCAAACTCAAAAAAGCCTATGAAAAAGGTACTAGGGGCATCTCATGGGGCCCCCTACTGACCCCGGTCCCTCGGGCAGTGCCCGAGTTTCCAAATGGTCAGTACGCCCCTGGGTATCACAGTGGGTGGAGTGAGTCCAAAATTTGCACCAAGATCTTTATATTTGCTACCACAATGTGCCCAACAAGCCGAGCAAGTTATAAAAAATAAGACATGCTGAAAGTGACCAGACATCTGTAGAAATAAGAAAACTGGACAAAGGGTCAGATAAAAAAGATGAGAACATCTACATGCCTCAGCATGAAAGCTTTGTAAAGCTTCACTCGCTCATCTTCCATTTTGTCAAGGAACATTGAAAACAAAACCCAACATTTCAAAGTAACAAAAACAAATAACAGAAAGATGTACATGAGCTGCCTGCTGGACTTTAAAAGCAGAGGAGGGAAAAAAGAGAAATTAATTGCGGTCACTGTACCACAATGAGAAAAGGGAATATTTCAATTTTACAGACTACTCAAAGAAAGAACGTTGGTTTCAGATTCTTAGAAAATAAAAAAGAAACGATCTGGAGGAGAATTGACAGTCTCTCTTTGTCGAGCGCCACAACCGGTTGCAATGCCTTTGCTTTCAGCTTATTCTTATGGGCAGCATAAATCCAGCCCAGCTTGCTATTCATCTTCCCAGGAGTTAGCACTTACACAAAGGAAATGCCGCATATCATAGTGGAGTTAAGGGATTTGACTTGTCTTGAGCACTGATTGATCAGGGAGCTTTGAAGACAATAAATTTTATCCTTTTTTTCTTTTCTTGTTTCTGCAAAATAACATGTTAAAACTATAGCCATATATTTGCTGTAGATGTGTGTGCCCTCAAGCTTTACTCCTTGAAAAGTATAGGGTGGTGCTCTTTGAGCTAAAATCTACCAGGACGCCCTGGGTCAGATATGGACTAGTTGTCAACAACTGTGTTATTGGCTGTACATGTTTGTGTCATTAGTTGAGCACATTTGTAACATGTTGTCACATAGGGTAACTGTCAAAGCTAAAAGAAGAGTTGAGTAAATAAATGGAAAAGCACAGTTTGGCAAGTTTTCATTCGTGTAACTATGCTGAGTACCTAATGGATTGATGTGTCACAGCTGACATGCTTGGCTATAGAAGGGTTGCTGTACTTAATGCCTAACTCCACACAAAATCTATTTTGATACTTACCTCCAACCCCCTTCTGACAAACCTTGCTATGTGTACCTTCATTGTGGAGCTGGGCATTATAGGGGTTGTAAAGGCTCCATGCATGAAGTAAAAAAAAAATCTTTTGTATACAGCAGCCCTCCCTAGCCCCGCAATACTCACCTATTGCAATCTAGCAACGTGCACAAGAGCCTTGGCTCTTCAGGGGCTATCCCTCCTCATCGGCTAATACAGAAGTGGGAGACTTTGATGGGGCTGAGCCACAGCTCTGTGTATGAATAGACTCAGAGCAGTGGCTTTGGAGCAAGCCTGCTTTGGTGCCCCCTCAGCAAGCAGCTTGCTCTGGGGGCACTTGGCAGGAGGGAGGGGCCAAGAGAGCCGGCAGAGGACTGTGAGAAGAGGAAGTTCGGGGATACTCTGTGCAAAACCACGTTACAGAGCAGGTAAGTATGACATGTTTGTTTTTTTATTGGTTTTAATATCACTTTAACTGTAATCATAAGCTGGTGAAGGTCTACCATGAGTTTCATATTACCAGTAATTTCTAGTACGTATCTGTCTAGGTTGTAAAAAAAACTGTCAAGTTTCAATTTACTGGAAAACTTGTAATTTCTAAGGAATGTGAGTGTCTTATCAGCTAGTTTCAGTCTCACTACGTAAGCACTCACTAAGTTAACCTATGACTGGCTAGTGCCTAAGTCACCATCTTAGAGCTAGTTCACGCCTGGGGGAGTAACCCAACATATTTGGTGGCAGCAGTGGGATACCCACTAGCAGTGACTACGTTGTTTTCTGGCTGCTTGCTGCATCTGGGGATCACTAGAGTTTTGGGAGCACTTTCCTTTGCACTTAGGGAGAACGGTGCTTTGTTCACTAAGGTAGGGAGTATGTGCTGAGGTAGTGTAAGTAAGGGAAATTGATTTTGCTGTGCTTCTGCTTGATTGGTGAACTCTTTGTGATGGGTATACTATTATTGTAATTGGTAAGCATTTGTGCAGACTACCCTATCTTGTCCTTCTCCAGGCAGAAAAAAAGTTTAAAGCAGAAGTAAAGGCTGGTGTGGCCAGCCTACTTGCAAAAAAATACACAGTTACCTCTAGTTGTACTCTCTTCCAGCAATGTGAAGTTGGAGCTCCCTGCATCCACTGCTACTTACATTATCTCGACTCCTGATTCCATTTCTGGCACTCATTCATTTTACAGATTAAACACATTTTATAGCAGTGGTGTCACTATTGGGGTGGACCCGACCCAGGTGACACCCGCTAGAGGGGTGACACCAAAAGATGACATCTGTCTGGGTCTCTGTGATGGGGGAGGTCCCCATGCAGGCGTTTCACTCTTCTGCTTGCATTGTTTGTTTCTCTACCTGAGTCCCCAGTGCGGGGTGAGATGATTTGCATCAGGGCAACTGTTTGCTGTGAGTGGGGAGATATGTGCCAGCCAGCTCAGTGCAGATACCCAGCCACAGGGCTCTCCTCCTCTGCCAGCTGAGCATATGACCTGTCTGAAGTGTGAGTGGCACAGAGCCGGTGCATAAAGTCTGCAGTGCGAACATCGACCGCTGGGTGTGTTCAGAGCTGAGAACCCTTCCTTTCCTCCTCACATCTCTTTACTTTCCTCCAGTTGGACACTAACAAGCTCTCCAGTGCAGAACTGTTCATTCTTGTCTTTCCAGAGACATCAGTCTAGTTCCCATTGCAGTCCCATCCTAGCATAATTACTACATTGTCCAGTGCTCACTTGTGAAACGTTCCAAGAATTTCAGCCACAGAAATAAGCTGTATGAATACAGTGTGTCCTCAGTAGCCTGTATATGAGATATTCTTCTCTATTTGTGGGGTGCCTGTGAATTGCTTTGAATTTTTTCAATTTGAAATTTTTTGTAATCAAAAGGTGTTTGAAAGGGTTGTAGAATGCACAGTGGCGCTTTGTGAACAGTTTGGATGGGGCTGGGTTTAATAGAGCTGATTAAGGTTTTTGGAGGTCCACTGCTCTACTGACATGCCCACTGCTCTACTGACACTGTCCACTGCTCTACTTACACTGTCCACTGCTCTACTGACATCATCCACTGCTCTATTGACACTGTCCACTGCCCTACTGACACCATCCACTGCTCTTCTGACATGTTCACTGCTCTACTGACACAGCTCACTGCTCTACTGACTCTGTCCACTGCTCTACTGGCATTATCTACTACTCTACTGACATGTCCACTGCCCTACTGACACCATCCACTGCTCTACTTACACCATCCACTGCCCTACTGACACCATCCTCTGCTCTACTAACAAAAAAAAGGAGAGAACACCTGGAGGAGAGACTTGTGGGGTTGAGGGTAAGAGAATATGTACTTGGGGAATGCTTTGGGAGGGGAGAAAACTTGTGCTAAAAGGGGAAGTTTATTTAAAATTCCCCTCTACTAACAAGTCCTCTCACCTCCCAAAGCCCCCCCCCCCCGTACATATCAGCTCTCCCACCTCACCTTCTATCACAAGTCCTCTCCTATCCCAAAGTACCCTCCCATCACATATCCAAAACCTGGATTTTGTTGAACCATGACCTTTCAGCCCCTCCCAATGTAACATTTGACCACACAAAGGACCCTACCTTCTAGGAAATGTTTGTTTTTAGGATCTACTTTTACAGTACTTAAACCAGCATGTGGGGTAGGGGGTCTGTGCAGTATTGCTTCATAAATGCCTTTGTGCCTTGTCCCGAGAGCCAAAAGTTTCTCAGGTTATGTCCTTGCTAAAAAAAATCTGACTTCTAAGAATTCTAAGATGAACTGGAAAAGTCCTAACAATGCCATATGTCCTTGTCTTACAACTGATGTCTTCACAAGGGCTATAGCATTCTTCTGACCACTAGAGCTGGCAGGGGTGGAAAATGGATCACTTGCATCACTTCTACAATCCTTCTCCCCAAGCAGTGTAGACAGGGTTATCCTGTTAGTCAAACACCAATGGGGAAAAGGGCTGATTAGCATTAAGGAGGAGGTTGCTTTGGCAGTGGCAATTCTGAGAACCTTCCTCCTCTACATACATAGAAATGCAGCACTAAACAGAATTGCAATGCTGCAGTGATTTTACTGCAGGAAATTCTGTGTTGTCACCAGGGGCGGACTGACAACTCATGGGGCCCCCGGGCAATAGGGGATCATGGGGCCCCTGTGTCCTTGCCCAAACTCAAAAAAGCCTATGAAAAAGGTACCAGGGGCATCTCATGGAGCCCCCTACTGACTCCAGCCCTCAATAGGGGATCATGGGACCCCTGTGTCCTTGCCCAAGCTCAAAAACGTCTATGAAAAAGGTACCAGGGGCATCTCCTGGGGCCCCTACTGACCCCAGGCCCTCGGGCAGTGCCTGAGTTTCCAAATGGTCAGTCCGCCCCTGGTTGTCAACCCAGTGAAGGAAGGCCCATAAGCCTATAATTCTCAGTGCATTTCCCCAACTAGTAGAAAAGATCTGTGGCATACATTCAAGCTAGCCGGTGAAAAAAAAACGAATCTTTTTAAACTGAGCAACACTCCCAAAATACTACAAGGTCAACTACTATTGCAACCTTTACAACCCTTGTTTTTTTGCCTCAAGGCTATTTTGTTCTTCTCAAACACTTAGACTGTCGTATCTACTTCTTACTCCCATAATGCTTTGCATGGCTGACTTTGTGCAATATCAAATATCTTTACATTGCCTCTACAATGAGCAGCATTCAGAACCATGTAATAATTTGTACATCCTTGTTTTTTATTCTGCCAAATGACTAGGGTGTTATGGCAGCCTCTGAGCCGTCAGCAAAAGTTACAATTTCCAGGCCATCAATTTTTATAGAATAAAAGTACTTACTGTATTTTAATTTAGACTAGATGTCAGAATAACAGTTTGGTGCCATTGAATGAGAACTGTGTCCATGAACACTGAAATACCTCTAACCAGATAAGCTCAAACAATATAAAAATAATAATCACAATACTAATAAATAGGCGGAATTGTTCTCAGGAAGCGTGCAACCCTTTCTCTATACTATATTTTTGCATCTAAAAGTTAATGATGTATCAAAGGCACTTTTTGTACAAGCCCTCAGAATAAAAGGAAACACGGTATGAACTGCCATTCATTCTCTCCAATTTAGTTGTTCTCTAAAGCTGAAGATGTAACTAGAACAGCAAAATTGTATAAATATGCTGCCCATGCATATTATATTGTACAGCTACAGCTAGGGGCATAACGATGGTCACAATATTTAGAAGGTCTTTGAAACAATAAATTTTAATCACCAACTAGTCTGTTTCTGTGTTTATTTAAAGCTCACCTGTAGGAACCCATCCCCTCGCCACCTCCAAACTACCCTTTTCCTCCAAACTCTCTAAGTGCTAGGTTATATACCACACCCCACGAGGGAGCTGCTGGTGAGAGCTAATTTCTATCCCCAAAATTAGTTGAAACACAGGTATGCGCACGAATGTATGCATTTGCACGCATGCG
This sequence comes from Staurois parvus, assembly GCF_062004578.1. Classification (NCBI taxonomy): domain Eukaryota; kingdom Metazoa; phylum Chordata; class Amphibia; order Anura; family Ranidae; genus Staurois; species Staurois parvus. Next base: position 9,951,137 of record NW_028318294.1, on the reverse strand, counting down.
TATATGTACAGTATTAGCATGTGCCCAATCTCTATGTCCACAATGTGGATTAGCCTATGAAGATGCACAGAAGTCCACCCAGAGATAACTTGTTTACTGGCATGCCAATCCTCACAGGTACTCACAATGCCACAAAATCATGGTTGGCTCCTTCCAACGCTTTCTACAAGTTTTTGAAGTGTGATTTTCCGAATTTTCACCCATTCAGCTAAAATATCCCTTTGTGAGATCAGGTGCTGATGTTAGAGGAGAAGACCCGGCACACAATCGGCACCCAAATTCATCTCACAAGTGTTCAATAGGGTTGAGGTGAGGCCTCTGTGCAGACCAGTTCCTCTGCACTAAACTCATCAAACCATGTCTTTTTGGACCCATATACAAAGAATTTGAAGTGACACTCAAAGCATTACAGCACTTCCCCCTGAAGTACAAAGCACAGATCAGGTGCTAACATTCAAACAAGCTCATCTAGGCTAATGAGAACAGATTGGAAAACAGAAAGTGACAATGCTGCACACCGGAATCCAGCCACTATATATATAGGTAAAGATAGGCCTTCAGCCTTAACTCATTCGGCTATGTTCCTCTGACATGTTTTGCCCTCCTATGGGGGCTCTATGATTAGGCCCCATAGACGAGGCAAAATATGTCAAAAGAACATATCCAGGAGGAGATCAAGCTGAAGCCATATCTTTAACTATCCATGTTAGAAGCTTTCCTTAACCTAATATCTAATATCTTCTTATTAACAGTACTAACATATGTATGAATGAGTTGGATCTTAATAGTATAATTGAGTTATTATATTTCTATTTGTTCTAGATTGGGAAAAGAAAGATAATTAGACTTTATATAGTCTGTGTATACATATATGAACATATATCTTGGTTTTCTCTACATTCAAGCAACATGGTAGTAATTAGCTTTCCCTCTCCCCATCCTCCCCCATTTATGTAGGAGATTATGTTTCACTAACTAGAGAATTGTAAAAATCTATTTCATACATGTTAGGTTTACAAGATTTTTACTGTAATATTTCTTGATTAAGATATTTATATACGAGATAACTCTTATAAAGATTACTTTTAGGAGAATATATATATATATGTGTGTGTTATACATCTGATTTATTCTAATTGATGGAATGTCAGTGAAGTTTTGTCTAGACCTTCTAAAGTTACATTCAGACTCCAAGGGGAGGAGTAGACTGGAGGTTTGTTATATATACACATCTGTTTCCAATTATCTTGGTGGGACTACAAGGAACACAAGAGAAGATCAGCCCATTTTTAGGAGATGGTGGGGGCTGGATTGCTCTTTTAAGAGCAGAACAAAGACTTTTTAAGGACACTTTGCTAGAAGCCTTGATGCGATACACCTCACACACACACATATACATATATACAATCTTATTATCAAGAACTTAACTACCGTATTTTTCGCTCCATAAGACGCACCTGACCATAAGACGCTCCTAGGTTTTAGAGGTGAAAAACAAGAAAAAAAAATATTCTGAACCAATGGACTGCAGACACAGTACAGGGGATGACCAGAGACTGCTGACACAGTACAGGAGATGACCAGAGATTGCGGATACAGTACAGGAGATGACCAGAGACTGCAGACATAGTGCAGGAGATGACCAGAGACTGTGGACACAGTACAGGAGATGACCAGAGACTGCGGACACAGTGCAGGAGATGACCAGAGACTGCGGACACAGTACAGGAGATGACCAGAGACTGCGCACACAGTGCAGGAGATGACCAGAGACTGCGGACACAGTGCAGGGGATGACCAGAGACTGCGGACACAGTGCAGGGGATGACCAGAGACTGCGGACACAGTGCAGGGGATGACCAGAGACTGCGGACACAGTGCAGGAGATGACCAGAGACTGCGGACACAGTGCAGGAGATGACCAGAGACTGCGGACACAGTGCAGGAGATGACCAGAGACTGTGGACACAGTGCAGGGGATGCCCAGCAGAGACTGCGGACAGTACAGGGAATGACCAGAGACTGCAGACAGTGCAGGGAATGACCAGAGACTGCGGAAAGTGCAGGAGATGACCAGAGACTGCGGACAGTGCAGGAGATGACCAGAGACTGCGGACAGTGCAGGGAATGACCAGAGACTGCGGACAGTGCAGGGAATGACCAGAGACTGCGGACAGTGCAGGGAATGACCAGAGACTGCAGACAGTGCATGGAATGACCAGAGACTGCAGACAGTGCAGGGAATGACCAGAGACTGCGGACACAGTGCAGGGAATGACCAGAGACTGCAAACAGTGCAGGGAATGACCAGAGACTGCAGACAGTGCAGGGAATGACCAGAGACTGCAGACAGTGCAGGGAATGACCAGAGACTGCAGACAGTGCAGGGAATGACCAGAGACTGCAGACAGTGCAGGGAATGACCAGAGACTGCAGACAGTGCAGGGAATGACCAGAGACTTCAGACAGTGCAGGGAATGACCAGAGACTGCAGACAGTGCAGGGAATGACCAGAGACTGCAAACAGTGCAGGGAATGACCAGAGACTGCAGACAGTGCAGGGAATGACCAGAGACTGCAGACAGTGCAGGGAATGACCAGAGACTGCAGACAGTGCAGGGAATGACCAGAGACTGCAGACAGTGCAGGGAATGACCAGAGACTTCAGACAGTGCAGGGAATGACCAGAGACTGCAGACAGTGCAGGGAATGACCAGAGACTGCAAACAGTGCAGGGAATGACCAGAGACTGCAGACAGTGCAGGGAATGACCAAAGACTGCAGACAGTGCAGGGAATGACCAGAGACTGCAGACAGTGCAGGGAATGACCAGAGACTGCAGACAGTGCAGGAAATGACCAGAGACTGCAGACAGTGCAGGGAATGACCAGAGACTGCAGACAGTGCAGGGAATAGACCAGAGACTGCTGACCTTTGGGGAGGGAGGGGGAGCGGGTACCTGAATTTGACAGGTACCCGCTCCCACTTCCGCGGAGCTGTCCTTCCCTCTTCTTCCCGGGACGGCTTCTGTGACAGCCGGGTGCCCACTGCGCATGTGCGAGAAGCACTGCGCTTTGTGAATGGCCCGCCTTCTGGGACCTTTCATGTGTCCCAGAAGACTCTGGATCATTCACAAAGCGCAGCACATGCGCAGTGGGCACCCAGCTGTCACAGAAGCCAGCGCGGGAAGACTGTGCAGCGCTGGAGCGAGGAAAAGGTAAGGCCCTGCAGGAGACAACAGCTGAGCGGCCAGCCCGATATTCTGACATGGTGGCAGCAGAAATACCGGACTGGCCGCTTTATATTCGCTCCATAAAACGCACTGACATTTTCCCCCCTTTATGGGGGGAAAAAAGTGCGTCTTATGGAGCGAAAAATACGGTATATTTTTTGGACATTTAAACATTCTGTATTCCAATATTTTATTTCTAATTTTATGCAACATTATTATTAAATCATCTTTTTGAGTTTATGCAAGAAGTGGAAGGACTTTCTATCTAAACATTTCTCATCAATACAAGTTAATAAAATATCGAGACAATACGATATTTTACAATCCATATAGTGGCTAGGTTATGGTGTGCAGCATTTCCACCTTCTGTTTTTCAATCCATGTCTTTTTGGAGCTGACTTTGTGCACATGAGCACATTCACGATGAAACAAAAAAGGGCCTTCCACAAATTGTTGCTAAGTTTAAAAGTGCACAATATCTTTGTATGCTATTCTATTATCAGTACCCTTCACTGGTAAAAACTGAACTTAGTAATTTAGAAGAGTGTCCACATACTTCTGCCCATATAGTATATTTATTCCTGGCCATGAAGAGGTTTCAAAACTCACGTAGGTGCCTCCCTCATTTCTAATGAGTTTCAGAAACATAACCAGGCATTTATAGCCATGCAGGTAAAATGCTTGGGTGTAGATATACATCTTAACATTATGCCAAGTGAACAGGCAGTATAATCCGACAGATAATATAATGACAGAGCATTATATCTGAAATGTCATATTATGTATGATACTTATGATATTATCTAATTAGAATCCTCATTTTTGTCAGGTGTGAGACATACATTATTATCCTTGCTGAGTCATAGCTATGATAAATGTCACAATGAACCTATTGAGCAAGCCACCTTATAAAATGTAAAGTTTCCTGTTAAATGTAAAAATGCTGGTTCATAGGACATATCCAGCTATGGTGAAAATCTGACTTTAAGACCAATGTCTAATGCAGAGGTGAAGCAACCATATGCACTTTCAGCTGAAGACATTTTCATTTCTATGTATGGCAATTCTCCTTGTCAGCTGAAGAATATTTGCGTACTTTCACAGTTGTTAGTTAACCTCTGAACTTAAAGGTGTTAACACGTGTAAATATGTGCTGCATTAAGGCAGCTCATTTATTATAAATGTAGTTGCAGCATGCCACAATGGATGAAAAACATGCATGATCCTTTTTTAGCAATGCAGTGCATCACAATGCAGTAAGTGCAGTGTGGTAGCCTGCGGTGTGTTGGGGTGCATCCCACTACTCATAGAGAAGGTGATCAACTCTATGTGCCCCTTGCACTGGACGCCCCTTCTTCCATGATTCCAGAGCACTTTCCTTCTGAGAGCCCAGAATCATAGTAAATTATCTTGAGATGGTGAGCAGAAGGACACTGAGGGACATTAATTCCCAGATGTCCTCTGCAGTGTGTAAACCTGAAGGTGCTTAGCTCTGAGCGGTTCTGGGTTCACAGCTGTCAAAATTCCAGCTGAAAAGCTAGGTAAACTACAGATCAAGCACAGTGTGTGTTTGATCAGCTGAAACAGAGGTCAGGGAGACATTAGGGGTCTTTTAGATCCATGATGTCTCTATAAAGAGTACCTGTCACCTGCCCTATGCTATCACATAGGGGATTGCTAGCCCCCATGTGATAGAAATATCGTTGAAGTGGTGCTTGTAAACCCTACATATTCCCAATGAAATGTCTGGCCTCAGGTAATACACAAAGTCTTCTCTTCTCTACATCCGTTCAAAAATAATAAAGCTTGTCTGAGAATTCAGGAAAAAAGGGTTAGAGAGCTGAAATTACACACTGCAGAGCTCAGTGAAGAGATCTAAGAAAGCTGATTGGGTGAGAGAGACCCCCCCCCCTCCACACAGTTCAAAGAAAAGAGCTGACGCTGTCAATCTGCTGGAGGGCCCTCCCCTGTCACCAGTTCTCTCTTAGTGTCAGGAAAACTTGTTAGAAGTGATTCATGCTGATAGCAGAGGACCGAATCAGCAGACAGAAATTAAACTTAGTGCTCTTCATTGAGCCAAGTACACATTATAGAGGGATATGCTTTGTTCATCTTTCATGTCTGAGGTTTACAACTACATTAATTATTCACAACAATTGCAGAAATGGAGAGAAAAAGGGACTTTAGGATGCTATAATGTACATAATTTCAAGAAGTAAATTAAAATCTCCTCAATTTTTAAAACATTGCAAAAAGTTTATTGGTACATAAGATAAAAACATTCCATAAAACGATATAGGATTATATTTTGTATTATTACCATCCCCCAAAAGGCACTATTTCCTGCTGAGCCCTATTATTCATATACACGCATTATGTTGCATGTGTACAAGAGAATTATTAACATCGGTATAAAATATTGAAATAAAGTACATAAAAAAATGCTAGAGAATAATCAAAGGTAGCAACGCGTTTTGCAATTTAGATACTTGATCAGGAGTCCAACAAAAATAATGCATAGTGTGCATGTAGCAAAAAGTTTATTGGTACATAAGTTAAAAACATTCCATAAAACAAGATACGATTATATTTTGTATTGATACCATCCCCCAAAGGCACTATTTCCAGTTGAGCCCTATTATTCATATACATACATTATGTTGCACATGTTCAAGAGAATTATTAACATCAGTATAAAATACTGATATAAAGTAGGGAAAAATGCAGGAGAATAATTATAGGTCACAACGCATTTTGCTATTTAGATGCTTCATCAGGAGATCAAACAAAAATAATGCATATTGTGCGTGTAGCTCCACATCCAATGAAGAAAGGAATGATGTCATCCAAGAAAACCCACAAAATGGAAAACCAAAAGAAAGAGTAGCACAATAAAGGCTCATCCGATGGCTTCAAACATGATCCTTATGAAAAATCATCTGTAAAAAAAACGAGCCATCTACTTGTAAATAGGAGCTAGATTGTACACTATTGCTGAAAAAGATATGCAGCAATACAGTCCAAAAAGGAGGGGAGGGCTGATCCCTGCAAACATTGCCACAAACAATGGAAAACCAAAAGAAAGAGAGTAGCACAATAAAAGCTCCTCCCGATGGCTTCAAACATGATTCTTATGGAAAATCATCTATGAAAAATTAGCCATCAACTTGCAAATAGGAGCTAGATTGTGCATTATTGGTGAAAAGTTATGCAGCAATACAATTCAAAAAGGAGGGGAGGGCTGATCCCTGCAAAGGTTGCCCAAAAAAAGTTGCCACAATCCCTCAGGGCCACTCAACATATAGTTAATTAAAAAAATAAAAAGTGTTAGGCTCCGTTGACACTGGATCCGATTTGAGCCCCCAAGTCACATGACGCGTGAAATCCCATGTTAGTCAATGAGAGCTGTCTTAATTAGCACTACTGAAATCGCTTCAACTTTAAAAAAGGTTCCTGTACTACTTCAAGGTGACGTCTATCCGACTTGTGCCCAAAGTCTTTAATAGAAGTTGCCCCCAAATCGGATCCTCATCTATATTGATGTGATTTGGATCCGACATTACAGGAAGATTACCCAGACATTTCCTGAAAGTTGCTTCAGAGTTGCTTCAAAGTCGCTTCAAAGTAGTACTCAAGTTGCCTGGCAAAGTCGCAGTAGGGTGAACCAAGACTCAACTATTAAAATATAACAAATAAATAAAAATGCCGAAGAAAAAAATTTAAAAGCACTTCTGTCTCCTAACACAAAAATTCAAATCAATAGACTGCCTTAACGCAAAGTACAGCAGACCAAATAAGTCTGAAGAGGACCTTAATATTTGACAAGCACAGGGGCGGACTGACCATTTGGAAACTCAGGCACTGCCCAAGGGACCGGGGTCAGTAGGGGGCCCCATGAGATGCCCCGGTACCTTTTTCATAGGATTTTTTGAATTTGGGCAAGGACACAGGGGCCCCATGATCCCCTATTGCCCGGGGGCCTCATGAGTTGTCAGTCTGCCCCTGGACAAGCATTATTTATCTGATAATCTGGTAATTAGTTGATACTTAGTAAATGATGGCAGTCATACCGGTTATGTCAAACTAAACCACTTTCCTCGATGTAAGTCTCCCAGACAATGTTTGCATGAAAAAATAAAGTCTCTGCAGTCTCTAATGACATGGAACACACATAATGCTCACAGTAGGATAGATTACATGATCGTAGCTATAACTAGACTGCTCAGGATTTTTTTTTGCTAACTTAGTCTAAAAAAATATACTTCTCGATAAATGTAGATTCTTGAACGAGACAAGCATTTCATATTAATGCCTGTGTAGCTATGTAAAATGACAGATATGCAGTACTGAAGCACTTTAACGATGACCAGCTACAAAGCTAATAAACATTAATGGAAAGAAAAGCACAATTTCTTTTCCTGAGGCTCTATTCATAAGAGCAATATCAGGATATGAAGCCCTCTGAACCTTTCAGTGTTGCTCGGACTATTTATATAGTCATGGCTCACAACTAGTGTTGGAGGAGACTAGAGACACTTTCCTTAAAGTGTTAGCGAATATTGAAAATTATATCATTATGTCGGCTTACTCAAGATTAATCTGATCCATCCGTGACCCGCCGGCTTCTCTGATCCATATTCCCAATGAAGTTTCATTTTCAGCTCATCTTTTGCTCCCGTTCTCCATGTGCAATATATCTGTTGTGCAGGGAGGAACGCCGAAGACTGCCGGGGTAGGTCATAGAAGGGAATGATGGGTTGTTTCTGCTCATCCAGAAATAAAAGAACAATTCTTTTTATTTCCCAAAGTCTTAGTTTTATTATCATGTGTGTCCTTTTCCATCTCTTACAAACACCATCAAACAAGCAACTGGGCCTGTGAAAAGACACATCTATAGAATATATATTGAGTATTATGTACTTTATTACAGGGAATCTAAACACACAGAATACAAAAGCATGCCTTCAGTGATATTAGATTTTGAGTGGATGCTTTAAACTCAGGCATGGGTGCATCAATGCTTATGTGTTGGAGACAACGGCTTACAAAGAAACACTATTATACATACATTTTACTACATTTTAAATCTGGCATTTCAGCGTGGTAGACAGATATCATTTTCTGCTGGTGATGAAGACTTGCCGTCATTTTTTTTTTTATTTTGAACATTGCCTTTTTAATTTGACATAAAATATTGATCATTAGTATGGATATTAGTAGAAGCAGTTGTAGTTATTGGTTTGTTGTCCAGTAATTGCCTGTAGTGTTTGGTGTGAGGCCTTCAGCAGGTCCCTTTGTCAGAATCTAGATCACCTGCTGGTGGCACTGTGGTTCTCTCAGTGGAGGGTTGTAATTCCAGTGCACACCAGCAGGTGTCTCCCAACAGCCAGCAGATCCCAGTAATCAGTCTCCAACTGATGCTGGCTGCTTGGATAGTATTTAAGTCCCCCCTATCATTCCCCCTCACTCCAGTGTTTTTCTGCTGCCCGACTCTGTTTGCCATAGATCTGATCTTGCCCCTACCCTGCATCCTGTACCCTGTTGCCTCTTTCCCACTCCCCTTGTATCTTGTATCACAGTTTTGGTTCCCCCTTCCCATTTGCTTCTTGCACCTTCCATTTTCCCTGCCTTTCAGTGTTCCCCTTTTTGTATTAATTGTATATGCTTGTTGTTAGGCTTTCTGTTTGTTGGATATTAGTCAGGTATACTGTCACTGGGTTTTTGGTTTGCTTATATTTTTGTTTGCTGGGGTTTGGATGAATTTTCTCTCACTGTAAATAAATCTCACTTATAGCATACACAGCCTTGCCCAGTTTTCTGAGTGTAGCCACGCAGATCTGGCCATCTCTGCTGCTGATTACTGAGACCCCTAAAATGATTCTTAAATGAAGCATCCAAGAGGAACTTGGGAGTTTGATGTGAGTTCATACAAAGTAGTGAGAGGACAAAACATTTGGAGAGTTCACTTGCTTTGTCTAGACTGTTCACAACATACAGGGCTACTCTCCAGCGGTTTCTGAATGAGCAATCAAGATAAGGAGAGGTTTCTGACCCCAAAATGCATTGGTCATTTTTAGTATAGGTTAATAAATTATTTTGGACTCTTATTTTTTGTTCTGGTGCTTCTTCCCTTACTGCATTTTTTTCTTCTAAAATGAGCCTTTGACTCTTATTCCTTTACAGCACAAGCACCACTCAACTCAATTAAAGCCAAGGCCAGGATAAAGCAGAGGCAGGCATGGGGCACAGTAGAGATTGCATTCATCAGCTGTCATATTGAGAGCTGGGTCCCCCTCTATGTACCAAGAGTGTAGTGTCATCCCCAGCTGTTTCTTGCCCCTGCTGAAATATTGCCTATTTTCTCCCTGATAATAATAATATTGTCCCCATTGCTCAAATACCCTGCTTTGGTATACACTGTGTCTTTTTGTGGAGACAGCCTACATGATAGAGACAGTACTTGGATTCCTTATGTCAGAGCTGCCCCCTTGACTGTTGATCTGATTCCTGATAAAGAAATACAGTATTCAAGAAGCAGTAGGAGTGATAGAGGAAGCATAGATCAACAGAATGGATTAGACAAAGGCTAGGAGATTCTTGCATTGCAGGTCCTCATGTACATCTTCCTCTCCAGCAAGGAGAACAGTGAGTAGCACAGTAGTGACATTACCAATCATCACTCCAAATCTCATGAGACCAACAGCCAGTGGTACAGTACTTTCCAAATGCAGATATACAACTTTAAGGCTAAAGCTACAGGAGTGCCTAGGCACAGGAAGTACACTACTGCTTTGTGTAATTCAAGACAAAAGGTGCATTTTCGGGGTACTGGTAAAGCACAATTAACATTTCTTTATGTTCCATATAACATATCTAATGTTTGCTTGTTGAGTTCAGGTCCACTTTAACTATAACTTTAACCAAACTCTTAACCTCTGACTCCTAAACTAAGACCTCGGTCACACTGGATGCGAATTGGCATGAGATCTGCATGCCATGCGACTTGAAAATCGCATGCTAAATCAAAGCCTATTGTCCGCAATTAGAGCTGTCATATCGGTGGTTGGACTTGGTCGGAGCCAAGCCGATTTCTAAAGTATTACCTGCACTACTTTTGGTGCGATTTGCATAGACATCTATATCAGATGTCTTACAAATCACACCTAAAATTGGTATGTCACCGGACTTTGAAATCGTGTGACTTCACTGTAAGTCGCAGGATTTCAAAGTAGGGTTTGATGTGACCGAGGTTTAAGTCCTTACACTATCCCCTACTTTGCCTAATCCTACTTTTTTTGAGTAAATATCATTTTTTGTTAGCTTTTATTTATCTTTTCGAAAGTTTATAGATAAACACTTTAAAACAACTTCCAAAAAATTCCATTAAATGTTTAGAATATTATTTTTAATTGTATTTTTTAATGATGAAATATGATAAATATATATATATATATATATATATATATATGTGTGTGTGTATATATATATATATATATATATATATATATATATATATATATATATGCTATACTGTTTATTTTACTTTTTAGAGACTGAAACTGATGCTATGCTTCTACAAACTATTCAAATCATATCACCTTTTATTGCGCAAACCTCAGCAAACCAAAGTATATTATAGTTACTATTACTAATTTTTTAATTAAAGCAAATTAGATATACGCTTATTAAATTGCCTTTATTATGACCCATAATTCTATAATCCTCTGGCATAGGTGATATTTATTTTCTTATTATGGAAATTGTAATTCAGATAAATGCTCAATGCCATTGCAGTGTTCACCTTGAAGATGTTCAAATGCAAAATATCTTCAGGATACGGACTATAAATTAGATTAGGGGGTTCCAGCGATAATTCAAATAAATATTCTGGTGATTATTTTTTCTTTTTTGTAGTAGAATAAATAAATGATTTTCAATGTAAATCTCCTCTATTATCTAGTGTCAACTAGTTTAAATCTCTTATAAGCCAACAATAATGCACCAAGCTTATCTTCTTCAGAGCAGAGTGTGGTGCGGTGATGCTGAGACTGGTACTCTGAACGACGGAGCTTGTGTCAATAACTTTTGTGTTTCATGAGCAATTGTTTATATGGAAATGCAATCTTTGGGAAAAATAAAGTGTTTGAAATTAGATAAGCCTTTTGCGCTGAGGCACAACCTAATATATTTCATTTGAATTACTGAAGACCAAAAAAGACCAAAAAGCTAATATTGTTTTTAGTTAAAGAGAACCACCTTTCTAATTCGACTATTGCTTTGAAGTTCTAATTTTTCTTTCAAAACCCAGTCTTTTTGTTGCTTACAAGAAACACGTGGCTTCACTGTCCACTGTAGCTGCAAGCACTGTGGAGCAAGTCATTCTCAAAATTCAAAGCAGTAGGAAACATTGTTCAAGTCATGTTTTTAGCAGTACAACTCTTACCTGCACCCCTTTCCTAGCAATGACTTAGCTGCACTGCTTCTCCTGCTCCCATCTGGCAGCAGTGACTCAGCAGCTAAGCTACCCCTGCTCTCCCCTAACAGAAATAACTCAGCAGACTTCGAATCTCCAATGTAAATACAGGAAGGTGCTCTGGGAAAATAAAATCAGGGTGCAGTGAGCTGCTAGGAGAATAACTTAAACTGTGAGTCTGCTGTGGATTTTAATGATGAGTTGCTCCGCAGCGACAGAGGGCACTGAATACTTGTTTTACAGTGTAAGTTCATCTTTTCATTAAAAAAAAATTAAAAGGTGAACTAACACTCTACTCTCCCCTTGCCCCCCCCCCCAAACATACACACACACACACACACACACACACACACACTTAGCTTTATGGGTAATGCAGTTTCATCACCCACAGTGCAGTGGTCATGGGGTTTGAAAACCAAACTGTTATTCCTCTTCTTTTCCTAGGGATGCTGAGAGGGATCATAGCAGTTCTCATTAGTCAGCAAGGTCAGCTATCAATCATCCACTCTTCCTCCATTCTACGCCTTCCAAGAATGGTGGAGCTGGATGGAAATGGAGGACATAGTCATGCTCTCTTGATGAGAGCCCGTGATATTTCTTTAGTTCTGTTAAGAACTAAGGGCGCAGGGGTGGAGGAGAGCAGGACATAGGAAAATTACTACTAACAACAGAGGAATCAGCATAAGGTACACATCCAACTGACTGTAAGTTATGTCCCTTGTGCGGATTTTTTGTTTCTGATTTTGGCTGATGTTAGGTTTTATCAATACATTTTATATGTCATACCAGATTTCACCAGCAGGTAGCACTGAAAGCTCAAGTCTGGTCATTTTGAAGCTACATGCTCAGATTCTAAGAAGCATGGAAACATCTAGAATATAAAATATATATATATATATATATATATATATATATATATATACATATATATATATATATATATATATATATATATATATATATTAAAAGCTGTATTAAACATTAAACCCAAAAGCAAACACTCAAACACTTATATGAGATATAATAAGATATGATAGGTGCATTCATTTTCTTGTTTAGTCTTTCTTTCTTATATTTTTATCTGATGAGCCAGCCAGTAAGTCGCTTGTTTAAGTTGTTTTTTTTTTTCAAACAGAACAAGCTCTCCTGCAAACATATCAGTTACAGGGATAAGACAAAGTATTAGAAACTGGCAGGGGTGCTTACAACGATCAGCTTTTATTTATTTCTTTAAAACCTTTTTCAAAAAAGGAAAAAGAAAACCTGTTTGCTGTAACTGTTAATGTATTTAAATCTGCTAGTCCATCTATCACTCCCCTTTCCCGACAGACTGACAATGCTGTTGTCATCCTCCTTCATCCAGAGTGGAGGCACTGTAATACAGGAGGTATGATACTGGCCAGATCACCAGGTAAAAACAGAGGAGAAAAGCCTAAAAAAAGAAAACTAATACAGCCATCACATCTAATGATTGGTAAGTTGCAATATCATACATTTTTGGTTTTGGGTTTAATACCTCTAATATCTATAATGCACAGTTAAATATTGTTAAATCAACTTATAACTGCTTCTAGATTTCACCTTTAGTGCATGATTTGACTGTTTCCATCGCTAACATCTGTCCACGGTACTAAGTCTTAGCTACAGTATATATTTCTATGAAAACACTTGAGAATTATAATAACATACAGTAGACCCTTTATATACTTTATATCCGAGATCAAGCACATTTTAAATACACAAATTCATGCATCTCTGTAATCACCAATACATCATTACCTCCTTTGTGCCAGTGCCTCCCAGCCCTTTAAGAGTTTCAGAAGCCGGGAGGCGGGAGGGGTTTTAGGGTCATGTGACTACTGTGATACGCCTTCACAGTGGTCACATGATCGGAAAAGGTCCCGATCGCAAAGGGAGATTGAGACCTTTCCGTGAGTAATGGACATATGTGCTGGGAGCACGCAGGGCACGTGCTGTCAGCACATATGTATTTTCTAATAGGGCCAGACACCGAGAGGCCACATATTTGCATGCGCTCAGCATCTAGGGGTTAAATGCATTTTTAAAATGCAAGCAGTGTAAGTATCTAAATCTGTCTTAGTATCAGCCTCCTGCAGTGCCTGTATAGTGAGGCTAGAGAGTGAGAGGAAGGCTAATCAATTCATGTTCTGACAAAACGTATGCTGATAGTAGAAGTAAGCATAGTGAAGAAAGATGAGCTCAGCACTGTGCTGCTTCTACTTTCACTGTCCAGTCACAAAATGAGTACAACATGGGATCAGAGGAAGTAGATTGAATAATGCCTGGATGTCAGACTGAGCATTTCTAGTGGACAAAAAAAAGTACTGCGGGAGAAATCTCTGGATAAAAGGTGCATTTTGCTATTTTATCTTTTAACGGACTATTTCTTTTATCTCCTTAATTTTTTGCTGGATTTCTGATATAATATGTACAAGAACAGCTTGATTCATGAAAAATGTTAGGGGTTAGGAGGTGAGAAGGAAAGAAAAGAAATATGTTTCTCTTTGGACATAAGTGTCTGAGATTAGAATCATATTACCTGGCTAGAGAGTAAGACTGACCTCAAGGTATCTATACTGAACTAACAGGGCTAAATCACCCTCAATGTGAAGAGGAAACCCCTTCAGCTGGCTATTGGACTGCCTATTAGTCTATCAGATAGGCACCTTTACAGCTACTGTATGTCTTTCTTTAAAACATTTTGTATAGCAATAGGACCACTTTAACTGGGAATGTTTTAGAAACAAAAATAGCAGAGGAGCAAAATCATAGATATTGGAAAAAGGACACAGGTGGTACCAGGTATTCAGGCAAATTTATACTTTAATTATACTTCATTTCATCTTGAAAATGTACCCAAAGAAATAACATTTTAAAGCAGAAATCAATTAACCTCCCTAGCGGTCTGATTATGTCCATATTTCTGTGCTCAAAGCGGTACATTTTTTTGCATGGAAATATGTAATTTTTTATTGTAGGCCTGTAATTTTTAGGAATAACTCACTGAAATCTGTCCGAACAAGAGTCTAGTAAACATCCCGGGTATGTTAAAATTTGAAACACGAAATCATAAATTATAATATAATAAACAATCATAAAAAATATTAATATAATAATAATACATTTAATTAAATAATATAATCAAACCAAAAACACTGAAATTTGAAATATAGCGCCAAGTTCGCACATCACTGAGCAAAGTCTCAAAATCGTTTTTAGTGTCTGATGACGAATTTCCCCACGAATCATTATCACTCAATTCTGCAAGTGGTTCTGATTTACTATCGCTGTTCTCTAGCTGATCTAAAACCCCTTTTGACCTAAAGGGACGCTTTTTGGACGCCATGGACGTTTCTCAGTTTCAAGGCAGAAAGAACAGTAAAAATGCAGGCAGGGCACAGGACAAAGCACTCGGGACAAAATGTATGTGAAATGGTTTGATACAGTAATGTTTTACTATGTGATTTTAGTGATTTTAGTGAATGTCACTTTTTTGTCATTTTTAAATTTCCCGCCGCTCTGTCCCCCGTACGTCCCGACGCTCGCAGGGGACGGAACCCAGATGACAGATGCATCTGCCGGAGGACATTGCCAGGACACTGCAGGAGGGACATCGCGGGAGCGCAGGACAATGTAAGAGAAGAACAGATCCCGGAGCAGCGCCGCATGGTAAGCCCGAGTGTAGCTCGGGGTTACCGCTTGTGGTACTGAAACTTTACCCCGAGCTACACTCGGGAATACTGCCAGGGAGGTTAAAAGGTGCATTGTGGAAATGTTTCCAAACTCTAGATGCTGGTCTCACCATTTTACTGAGAGGAGGAAAAGAAAATCCAATTTACTGAGCAGACTATAGGTAAACATTAAGCTGTGATGGTGGAGAACATTAACAGGAATCATTTAAAGGTTATAAAGTTAAACTAATTTGTCAGACAAATGTACCATCTTACCTGTCAATTAGGGCCCTAGAGGACATAAACTATCATCTACTCTGTATCCCAACAATCATCCAACTGTAGGAGAAACAAGATGGAGCCCACTAGCAAACTAATCTGGAGCCTTTACCTGCAGTGCCCCCTAGTGGCAGAAATGCATATTTCTGTTATTTGAGAACTGCATTGAGAAGTACAGTGTTACTTGAATTGTATTCCAGGATTTGCCTGTCTTCAGCTGAGAGAACTTGCAATAATTTAAGACATTTTAGATAAAGTTTAGGAATATTTTATTAAGGTCTTCATGTTATATAGTCTTTTTTTCAATTTTTCTAAAAAAAAAAAACCAAAAAATGGCTATAAAAAAGAAAACAGGGTTTTTTTTGCAATAGTTCAGTTTTTTTTCCAGGCTTTCCCATCTCTATTCCTGTTTCCTTGTGCTGCTCCACCCTCCCCCAATCTAAGTTCTGTTGTACAGGGACCTCAAGAGGCTAATTCTGAACCCAAATCAGGCACATTCACAATTGCATTTAACAACATGCATTTTATGATGTATTCATAGCAACAAAGCTACCTTAATGAGTATCTTTTATATCTATATGGACTTTAAAAAAAAATCACATAAATTCAGGTAAATTCTGATGTGTTGTTTTTACACAGTTTACACAGATACCAGTACCTGGGTGTTATTGTACTTATGAACATTCCTCGTTCTGTACATTCTGTCATCTTTGCAGCAAGATCCCTGAATTTTTAAAATGGTACATACTAAAAATATGAACTCCAGCCAAAATTGTTTCCTGGCTTTGAACATAGTGGGGAAAGGCTAGGACCTCTGTTATATATTTATTGCATTAATCAAACTCACTTTTCCTGTTTTCAGTTTATTTCATCTCAACACTTTTCTAGATGTGTTCAGGTTAAAAAAAAAGTGATGTAAGTGAGAACTCCCATGAAAACAAACAAAATGGATATTTAAACACAAAAAGAGGTGTAAATCATGTAAACAACTAGAAAATGAGATGTAACGCATATAATGCACAGTTGAAATACTCATACATGAACCTTCTAATGCGCCAAAGGATTTGAAGGTTTTTCCAGCCACTTTGTGATTCATATACCTCTGCCAGACAGGACAGCTAAGTGGGTGGCATCGCTTTTTTTCAAGGATCTTCTGGTTGGTGCAGTGATGGGGTCCTTCCTGTTCTTCTAGAGCAGCATTGAGCAGTTCATCCTCCTGCATTCTTGTAACGTGATGTAAGCACCATTCAGTGCAGTAGTATTATCTAAGGCTAGGTTATATTATTATACAGTATTTATATAGTGCCAAAGGGTTTGCTCAGCGCTGTACAATAGCAAGGGGGATAGAACATGAGACAAGACAGTAACAATACAATACACGAGGGGTTCGAGGGCCCTGCTCTTTCGAGCTTACAATCTAGGAGGGAGGGGAAAGTGGTACTGGAGGAAATAGCTGTAGGGGATGGAGTGGTGGGAGGAGTGGAGGAGGTCAGTTGTTAGGTGAGGGTGGGGTAGGCTTCCCTGAAGAGGTGGGTTTTCAGGGTGCACCTGAAGGTGAGGAGGGTAGGTGACAGTCTGATGGATTGGGGTAGGGAGTTCCAGAGGATGGGGGAAGTCCTGGAAAAGTCCTGAAATTGGGCGTGGGAGGAGGAGACCAGGGAGCTAGAGAGTAGGAGGTCCTGTGAGGAGCGAAGGGTGGGGTGATATTTGGGTATCAGGTCGGTTAGGTAGTTTGGGGCGGCGTTGTGAATGGCTTTGTAGGTCAGAGTTAGTAATTTGAATTTGATGCGCTGGGCAATTGGGAGCCAGTGAAGGGATTGGCAGAGGGGGGTGGTGGATGTGGAGCGGTTGGTGAGGTGGATGAGTCTGGACGCTGAGTTCAGGATCGACTGTAGTGGGGATAGCGTTTGTTTGGGTAGGCCAGTGAGAAGGGAGTTGCAGTAGTCCAGGCGTGAGATGATGAGGGAGTGTACGAGTTGTTTAGTAGTGTCTGGGGTGAGGAATGTACGTATCTTGGAGATGTTGTGGAGGTGGAGCCTGCATGACCTTGATAGTAATTGGACATGAGGTTGGAAGGAAAGGTTTGAGTTCAGGGTGACACCCAGGATTTTGGCGTGTGGGGTGGGAGTGATAGTGGCGTTGTTAGTAGTGATGGAGAGGATGGGAGGGGCGCAGGCTGGGGGGAAGACCAGGAGCTCAGTTTTGGACAGGTTTAATTTGAGGAAATGGAGCGACATCCAGTCTGATATGTCGTTCAGGAGGTGGGCGATGCGGGTGGAGAGTGAGGGGGTGAGGTGGAGGGTGGAGAGGTAAATTTGTGTCGTCGGCATATAGGTGGTAGTTGAAGCCGTGGGAGTGTATTAGTTTGCCAAGGGAGGAGGTGTAGATGGAGAAGAGGAGGGGTCCGAGGACAGAGCCTTGGGGGACTCCAAGAGAGAGGGGGAGAGAGGGGGAGGTGGCAGTGTTATAGGTGACGCTGAAGAAGCGTTGGGATAGGTAGGAGGAGAACCAGGAGAGAGCAGCATCCCTGATGCCAAGGGAGTGCAGTTTAGTAAGGAGGAGGGGGTGGTCGACTGTGTCGAAGGCCGCGGAGAGGTCAAGGAGCAGGAGGACAGAGTAATGGCCATTAGCTTTGGCGGTTAGCAGGTCGTTGGTGATTTTAAGTAGGGCGGTTTTGGTGTAGTGTAGGGGACGGAAGCCAGACTATAGTGGATCAAGGAGGTTGTTATCAGTGAGGTGGGCGCTTAGGCGAATGTAGGCCAGGCGGTCAAGGAGCTTGGAAGTGAATGGCAGCAGGGAGATGGGACTAAGGTTGTTTAGATCAGTGGGGTCAAGAGAGGGTTTTTTGAGTATGGGGGTGATGTGCGCATGCTTTAGAGGGGAGGGGAAAGTGCCAGTAGAGAGGGAGAGATTGAAGATGTGGGTGAGGGAGTGAATGATGGAGGGGGAGGGGGGTGACTGGAGGAGCTGTGAAGGGATAGGGTCCAGGGGGCAGGTGGTGAGGCGGGCTTCAGTG
Organism: Staurois parvus; assembly: GCF_062004578.1. NCBI lineage: Eukaryota > Metazoa > Chordata > Amphibia > Anura > Ranidae > Staurois > Staurois parvus. Next base: position 9,932,445 of record NW_028318294.1, on the reverse strand, counting down.
AAGACCTTAGAGACCTCCTCAGTGGTAGCTGGACTGAAGGAGCGGAGCGTTGAGGAGGTGAGAGTGTGCGGGGCGTTAGGTATAGTGGGGGGTAGTGCGGCTATGAGGTTGGAGGAGGGGAGGGTTGAGGGGTTAATGGAGGGAGGGGGGCTAGGTGGAGAGGTAGATTGTGAGTTGACAATGTCCTTACGGATTGCGTCAATCTTGTTTTGGAAATGATTGGCAATCTCGTGGGCGGTGAGTAAGGTGCTGAGTGGAGGTGGGGGGGGGGGGGGGGGAGAGCATATACCTGTTGCTCTGCTTTTCTGTAGCAAGTCTTTTAAATTATTCAAAAAGAAAATTATAATGGCCTTGGAACAGTATTTAAGCATTTTTAATTTATAATTTTTAATACATTAATATTATTATATTTACTATTATATGTATATAGTTATGATTAATATTGATTAGTATATGTCTACACAATTTGTAACTTATTTTTTATTATGTCTTTTAACATGTGTATCATGTCAAGAAAATTATAAAAACTTTTTAGTCTTTCAAAAAAAAGTTGGACTTGATTGTTTGGAAGCAACTTGAAAATCTTGTATTTTGTTTCTCAAATCACAATTAAGGATAGTTGTTCCATCCTTTTAATTTTGAGTGGAGCACACACATATTTTTGTTTATTAGTGTTTCTTTATCACTTAAAGTGTTACTAAACACAGGACAATGCATTCACTGGTCTCCCACAATACACAGAACATGGAAGTGCAATTAATTTGGTAAATATAAACTGCTAAATACCTTTTCTCATCAGCAGTTAGAGCAGTCTTGTGACTTCTATCATTGTCCAGCAGGGCACTGGTTAAAACTTGTAGGAGGAGTTCTAATTTTGCTCTAGGAGGATGCAGAACCCATGACCTCTGTCTGGATAGTGCTGATTGGCCCTGTGCTGATCACATGCACTCTCCCAAGGAAAAAAAAAACTCTCTAGCAATACACACCAAACTGAGCATGTGCAGAGTGACTTCACACGATATGTCATATCAGGAGATAAGAGTGGGCACTGGAAGAAGGGGAGGATCAGAGAAGTCAGGATCAAGTAGCATTTTTAAACAATGTGGAGGATTAACCCCTTATGTTCCACAGTGAGTATAAGAAGCATGCTTTACTGCATATACAGACTGATTTTACTGTTGTGGGTTTAGTAACACTTTAATGGCTATGTTACGCACCTATATTATCTTGGCGTATGTTAGGTTCCAAAACTCATTATCTGAAGGTCAACGAGTACCGCAACACATTTTTAATGCTTCTGCAATATTGGTCATTGGAAAGACTTCCATCATGCAGCCCAGTGGTTCACTTTGTGTGGCCCTTCCTGTCCTGGGCTGGGTCTGCCACCTGTTTTGCACCTTGCAGAGTAAAATCGCGGTGCCAGGTGCTAGAAGGTTCTCTTCATTTCCACACCTGGGGTTAAAATGAAGCCGAAACTGTCCGGCGCAGTGATCTTTGCCAAAAGAAGTATAGTCCCAGCCCAACATTATGAGGGCAAGAAAGCAGTATGAAAGCAGATGCTCAGGTAAGTGAACAGTGAAGGAAGTTAAATAACCCTGTCACTGACCAAGTATGTGGGTGATTGATGGGTTACCAGCCTTTAAACTGGCCACCAATGCAGGGGGATAATTAACACTTTTGCTAACCGCTATTGTGTGTGTGTTTGTGTGTTGGGGGGGATAATAATTCTGCCACTGACCACTAATGCAGAAAGGGGGGGTTAAAAGGGATTAAAAGCATTGCCACTGACCCCCAATAAAGAGAGAATTAAACAGCACTGCCACTGTAGACCAATGTGGAGGTTATTACAGTCAAAGGCACCAGTGCGAAGGGTTATGATTTGAACTACTGCCATCGATGCTGTGGATTATTATCCTGGTTACTGGCACTAATGCTGGGGGTTATTATTATGGTCACTGTCACCAATGGTGGGGGTTTTTATCATGGTCACTGGCACCAGTGCTGGGAGTTATTTTTTCAGTAACTTACTCCAATTCTGGAAGTTACCAACACTGTCACTGACACCAACAATGGGACTTTATTTACTCCTACTTTTTCTTAAGTGTTCTTTGAGGTAAAAAAAAATACAGCAGGATCAAAGTTTTCGGGCATCACGGTGCATTACAGCCCATTCATTTGTTCTAAGCTTCATTCTTGCAGATAGCTAAAAAGATAATTAGTATCAATTAGTTGGTTACTTATCTGAGTGTTAGAAATTGTCCATTGCTTAAGGAACCCCTAGCAACCTTTAAGGGAAGCCTAAAGATTTTTGGAGTTCTGGTTGAGAAAGGCTGGCCTGACTAGTAAAAACAAAGTAAACAAATTGTACCTCTTGACCAGGGGCGGACTGACCATTCGAACACTCGGGCACTGCCCGAGGGCCCGCGGTCAGTAGGGGCCCCATGAAATGCCCCTGTTACCTTTTCTAGGTGTGCTTTGAGTGTGAATAATATACCTGCAAGCGTTTGTTTGATCTCTCTTCGCACATCTTGAATAAAACCCCAAAGCCGTAAACTATCACGTAACCATGATAAAACACCAACAGCAATCACTGCAGGTAATCGCAGGCTGTGCAGAGGGCCGCATATAGGTGTGGCCGCTGGTGACCTGTCATTATAGTAAACAGGACCGGATGCCCACATGGAAGAAAAATATATTTGAAATATATTTAAAAAATATTCTTCCCAAATATATTGACATATATTTGAAATCCTACAATTTTGGCCATATTCAATATACTGTATATCAATAAATATATATACTGTATGTTGAAATGTTTTTTTATATATTACAAAATACATGAAAAATATTTTTAAAAATATATTTTTTTAAAGTATGTTCTTTAGATATTTTTAGCGTATAAAAAAGTAATTTTAAGATATATTTTTACATTGTAAATGCATTCCAAAAATGTAGATTTGTATTTTTAAAGATATACAGTATATTTGAAATGTATTTTTAAAAATATATATTGCAATATATTTTGAAATATATTGAATATGGCCAAAATTGTAGTGTTTCAAATATATGTCAATATATTTGGGAATAATATTTTTTAAATATATTTCAAATATATTTTTCTTCCATATGGGTGCCGTCCCTACCCTCTAAGAGCCGAAGGGAGAACTGCCACTACAGTTCACATGAGCCCTAATGGCGGGTGTGAATGTAGCCCTAGAGGTTACTGTATATGGAGAAATAGATATCTTTTTTCAACCTAACTATGTACCAGGGGCGGACTGACCATTTGGAAACTTGGGCACTGCCTGAGGGCCCGGGGTCAGTAGGGGGCCCCATGAGATGCCCCTGGTACCTTTTTCATAGGCTTTTTTGAGTTTGGGCAAGGACACAGGGGCCCCATGATCCCCTATTGCCTGGGGGCCCCATGAGTTGTCAGTCCGCCCCTGCTCTTGAGCACAATAAAGAAGAATATATTTAGAAAATAACAACACATTCCTTTATATGCTCTTCCCATGATGCAGGTTCGATCTGTGACCACAAGAACCTTCACCTTGGCCTTAAATGTCAACGACCTCTTTTTTGTAATCTTTTATTGAATTTTTTTCTACTTTCAATAGTCCATCTAATTAAGTCTCTATTCAATTTACAATTGTATGTTTTACAGGTATTTGTGTGACACTTCCTATTGAAGGCGATGGCATCTAACCCATAACAGACATGGAAGACATACAGCGCCAGAGAGGTGATTTCAGCCCCTAAGTAATATATCTTGGCTTTGTACCTAATCAGAAGCCACTCTAATGCAGGTCTCATTGAAGCTGAATAAGATTGTAATCCTTAAAAGTGCCACTTCTTTTCATTTAGCAATTGTTCTACCGTTAACAGTCTACAGGGAAGATTTTGACATGTCTATCTACTCACAGATAACTTTTACTGCAGGGAGAGAAATCAGTCACTAACAAGATGGATGGTGTCGGTCATGTTTAAACAACACACTTTCTTAGTCAGTAGATTATGCTGAAAAGAAAAGAAAACCTTGCAATCATGTTAGCTTGTCAAGTGTTCAGCAGTGACCCTGGGACAGCTGACCAGTGGAAAAAATTCCATTTTCCATACTGTAAATGTACATAATATGTTAAAGTGTAAGTTCACCTTCAGAAACATTTTCCAAATAGCCTCCTAAGCAATTCCATATCCTCTCAATAGTGCATGCCATCGCTCCTCCTGTTTCAAGTACTGCACCTCCTTCCATTAAACATGGAGCTGTGGAGGGGGGGCTTTCCAAAAAAAATGCTTGCCCCCGATGCCTCTCCATCCTGCTGTTTGTAGTTGGGCTGGACACTACAACTGTGAGCCCATTAGTGGCTACTTAAACTGCTCATGTGCACAGTGTGCTCTCTTCTTCTTTAGCTGGGCTCAGTAGCAGCTGCTGTAGACCATCTGCCAGGACTGGGATCACCTGCTAGTGGCACTGTGGTTTCCAGAGCGGAAGGTTGTAGTTCTGGTGTCCACCAATGGGTGTCTCCCAGCAGCTAGCAGATCCCAGTAATCAGTCCCCACCTGATGCTGGCTGCTGGGAGGGTATTTAGTTCCTCCTCTACTATTCCCTCGTGCTTCAGTCTTTTGCCCTGATAGCTAGCTACTGCTTGCTAATTTATCTTGACCCGATCCCTGATCTTGCTCATGCCCTGCATCCTGTACCCTGCCTTGAACCTGTTCCCCTTGTTCCTAATCCCAGGCATGGTTCCCCCTTTCCCCCTTTCTGTGCATCTCTGGTATTACTCTGTTTTTCTGTATTCCCCATTTTATATATATTTTATACAGTTAGTTTGCTAGTTAGGCTTTCTGTAACGGAGGTCGCTTGTCAGGTATTTTGTCATTTAGTTATGATTCACTTGTATCTTTATGTTTGCTGTGTATCATGTTTGCTAATGTTTGGGTGTGTTTTGTTTCACTAGTAATAAACTTGCTTAAAGTGAAAATAAAGGTTCATTTAAAAAAAAATGACCACACATGTCATACTTACATGCTCTGTGCAATGGTTTTGCACAGAGCAGCCCTGTTCCTCTTTCTTCTCAGGTCACCTGGGTCCTCCCCCTTGACTAATGCCCCCAATAGCAAGCCACTTGGTGCATGCTTGCTCCTAAGCCCTGCTCTATGCATCCATAAGACACAAAGAGCTGTGGCTCAGCCCCTCCCCCCACTCTTTCCTCATTGGCACACTGGCTGTGACTGATTGCAATGGGAGCCAATGTCTCAGACAACAAGGAGAGAGAGACCCAGGACAGACGAGGCTCCTGTGCACATCGATGGAGAGAGAGGTGAGTATTGGGGGGCTGTGGGGAGCAGCACACAGACTTTTTTTTACCTTTATGCATATAATAAGCCACTACAACCACTTTAAATTATATATGGTCTGGACTCAGCTGCCTAACAGATCTGGCCATCCCTACAGTTAGTATCCCTGACACCATCCAAGCTGCATTTGTGCACTCTTGCCTTCTCTAAGTGAGCCCCGTAGCAGCCACTCTGGGCCATGCAAACTGTACACAGGCGTAGTGAACTTTCTCCTTTTCTAGCTGAGCTTAAAAGTGACCAATCTGAGCCATACAAGCTATATGCAAGCACAGTGTGCTCTCTTCTCTAGCTGAGCTCAATAGTGGTCATTTCAAACCAGGGGCGGACTGACCATTTGGAAACTCGGGCACTGCTCGAGGGCCCGGGGTCAGTAGGGGGCCCCATGAGATGCCCCTGGTACCTTTTTCATAGGCTTTTTTGAGTTTGGGCAAGGACAAAGGGGCCCCATGATCCCTTATTGCCCGGGGGCCCCATGAGTTGTCAGTCCGCCCCTGTTTCAGACTGTCTAAACAGTGCTATCTCTTCCTGTAGCTGAGCTCAATAATGGCAGCTTTGTGCTGTCCAAACTGTGCATGTGTGTAGTGTACTCTCTTCTTCTAGCTAAAAAAAGGAAAGAGCACTCTGATCACGTGAGCAGTTTGAATGGCCCAGAACGGCCTCTATGGGGTGCACAATGTTAGTGTCCAGTCCATCCTGCAAATGAAAGGAGCGGGGATTGAGATGCTAGTGGCTTTTGTACAGATCCTTTCACCCCACAGATGAATGTGTGAAGGGAGGAGGTGCAGTATTTGAAACAGGAGGAGCTTTGGTATGTACTATTCAGAAGAATTGCATAGGGGGAATTTTGGGAAAAGCTGCTGAAGGTGAACTTACACTCACATAAGTTTATAAAGGGCTAAAAAAAATTGTTTTTTTCACAGTAGAGAACGATTGTAGGTTGTTCATTTCTATTTGTGTTCCCATGCGTAACTTTCACTTTTCATCCTGTTCCAAGGACACAGAGAAAATGTCTCCAAAGTTTGGAGAAGTCCCCTATTAGAGAGTTGCCACTCTATTAGCTGTTACCATTGTAAGGGTTTTTTTTTTTCCTCTCTGTAAAATTTAGAACATGCAAAGCAAAGTAACAGGTTCACTTTAAAGAGACACTGTACACCAAGCAGGGCAAGGGGACGTTGTCTCTACAAAGGATCTTCATTCCCTGAACCCTCAGAAATAGTTACTGTACATAGCAGGGGCGGACTGACAACTCATGGGGCCCCTGGGCAATAGGGGATCATGGGGCCCCTGTGTCCTTGCCCAAACTCAAAAAAGCCTATGAAAAGGTACCAGGGGCATCTCATGGGGCCCCCTACTGACCCCAGGCCCTCGGGCACTGCCCGAGTTTCCAAATAGTCAGTCCGCCCCTGGTACATAGTTAGGTTGAAAAAAGATATCTATTTCTCCATATACAGTAACCTCTTGGGCTACATTCACACCGGCCATTAGGGCTCATGTAAACTGTAGCGGCAGTTCTGCCTTCGGCTCTTAGAGGGTAGGGACGGCACCCATATGGAAGAAAAATATATTTGAAATATATTTAAAAAATATTATTCCCAAATATATTGACATATATTTGAAACACTACAATTTTGGCCATATTCAATATATTTCAAAATATATTGCAATATATATTTTTAAAAATACATTTCAAATATACTGTATATCTTTAGAAATACAAATCTACATTTTTGGAATGCATTTACAATGTAAAACTATATCTTAAAATTACTTTTTTATATGCTAAAAAAATCTAAAGAATATACTTTAAAAAAATATATTTCTAAAAATATTTTTCATGTATTTTGTAATATATAAAAAAAACATTTCAACATACAGTATATATATTTATTGATATATATTGAATATGGCCAAAATTGTAGGATTTCAAATATATGTCAAGAATATTTTTAAAATATATTTCAAATATATTTTTCTTCCATGTGGGCATCCGGTCCTGTTTACTATAATGACAAGTCACCAGTGGCCACACCTATATGCGGCCCTCTGCACAGCCTGCGATTACCTGCAGTGATTGCTGTTGGTGTTTTATCATGGTTACGTGATAGCTTACGGCTTTGGGGTTTTATTCAAGATGTGCGAAGATAGATCAAACAAACGCTTGCAGGTATAATATTTAATTAAGTAATGACAGATGCAGATAACAAAGGTAGTAATACTGGAAAATGTGACAAGAATACTTAGCTATAGAGGTCTTTTCGCCACAGAGTCCCCCGTCTTTGCTACGTGGCACAGATGATCAGAGCCAGGCACGTGCATTTGAGCAGCCCTGGGATGGAACTCCCTATTAGTTTTAGCTGTAGTATATACGGGACTAATGAGTACGTAACAACCAATCATAAGCAACATTATCTTCTGAGGAAGATAGCATATTCTTGACATTCCTATAGTTTGAAGTCAGCTAAGGTAGCCAGGTTTAGAATTCATTTTTAGATATTTTTAGCCAATAACAATAAGGAAATATACAATTTCTCCATCAGTTGGCCACAGACAAAGTAAGTCCAGCAGCAATCACCACAATGGCTGTGCAGAGAGCCTCGCATATTCTAGCATATTCCTGACATTCCTATAGTTTGAAGTCAGCTAAGGTAGCCAGGTTTAGAATTCATTCTTAGATATTTTTAGCCAATAACAATAAGGAAATATACAATTTCTCCATCAGTTGGCCACAGACAAAGTAAGTCCAGCAGCAATCAGTACAATGGCTGTGCAGAGAGCCTCGAATAGATGTGCCCACCAGTGACAGTGGAGCAGGTCACATGTTCCTCAGTACCCAGAAGTTCTGGGTATTTGTGCTGGAGTAAGGACTTATGAAGGTCACATACCTTTTCCAAGGGTTCCCCAGCTGGTCTGATGACGTTATAAGTTCTTTCTCTTCTCCAGTGATGATAGGGAATTTTCCTTACTGCTACACTAATCAGCATTCACATAATATGAGCACCATACAGTGCAGTAATACTCTGATCTCAAGCAGTATGATAGCATTGCCCCACAAGAGCATAGGCTCATAGAAAGTGAGTTAAATACGTCAGATCATCGTGTTACCCAGAAGATTGAGAACATCCAGTAGTGGAAAAGAAGTATTGAGGAGGACAGCTCTGAATTGAAGGTGAATAGTGCAGTGCTCTTGAATTTTTTGTTTGGAGTTCTACTTTAAAAGAAAACCATCAATAAAATCATCAATGACCATTTCTTGCACTTCTCTCCATACAGGTTTCCTTTAATAACATCCCCACTTTAAAAATTTGCAAGAAAATAATAATTTTACATTGTAATAAATTGTGTTTAATTGTCATTATCCACCTTACAAGACCTGCAGTCTTTAAGCCACACAATAACATCCTTCTAAAGACATTCTTAATAACCATGAGATAACATTAAACAAAAAAACGGAACAACTGCAGGAGTAATAAAAGGTTCTGACTCTCACACACTTTTGTCTGCTCTATTATGTAAATGAATTCCATTGCAGGTCCTGTGCTCTATTCAACCAGGATCTTTAACATATTACTCATTATTTGTAATTTTGGGCGATAACGCAGTAAATAGAGGTTTCTAGGGAACAAATTGCATTCAAGTGCAACACATGTTTAAAATGGGTATAAATGATCATGTAAATTTTTTTAGTTCAAGGTCTGTCTAAGGTTTAAGTCTTTGTTTTGCAAGAGCAGGATTTGTAAAGGGAAGCAAATTCAATATATTTTTTTAAAGGCTTAAGGTAATTACACACAACTTTTTAACTATTCATTTGTTGCTGATTCACCATGTCACTGTTTGCTGTGGAAGTTCTGCTTCCAGCAAGATCTTGTGTTGGCCATTGATTTCGGCAAAGCCTGTAATATCCATTGGGAATATCAATACATTTGTAGAGCTACCCCCAAAGGGGCTGCTGTAGATTTACTCAGGTTTTTTTCCCAAACAGTGCAAGGCAGTCAGGCACACAGCAACAGTCCACTAAACAGCCCAAGGGTTGTCTTTTTGAGATTGTATTTGCTAGTAGAACTTAGAAAGAGATTAGGGGTGATTTGGGATACACCAAAGAGGAATGTGTTGCTAGCAGAAGATGTATTTAGTAGCAGTAGCTATAGTGTAGGTAGACTGGAACAGTCCACGGTTCACGGCTGTGGACTGTGCAGTAGGAAGTAGTTTAAGCACAAGTAAAGCCAAACTGGAACAGGCCTCGGTTCACGGCTGGGGACCATGAAGTAGTTTGAGCACAGGTGAAGGCAAACTGGAACAGGCCTCGGTTCAAGGCTGGGGACCATGAAGTAGTTTGAGCACAGGTGAAGGCAGACTGAAACAGTCCACGGTTCACTGCCGGGGACCATGAAATAGTTAGGCACAGAAAAGAAGCTCTACTCACTGGATCCTGGTAAACAATTAGTCCATGGGTGCAGTCTCCAGTAATGTATTCAGCCCAAGGGCTCCAGGGCAACAGAATTGCAGAGCACGTGCACAAGACCTGCTGGGAAGATATTTGAAAAGTGGCAGTAGTGTTTACACCAACCATATCTTGATGGGTCAGTGATGCATGAGTAAAGCTAGCCACATTAGTAAAATTTCACTGGAAATTTTCATTTTAAGAAATTTTTTTTCCACCCTCTAATGATCAGTGGCTACTGTGATTGATTTTGGCTACTGTGATGAGAAAATTCAAAGGTGCAAGGGGGACATTTTTTTCAAATGAACACTTTTTAACAGAGTACAGTATGTCATTTTTGTTCTGGAAATTACATTCATTCCAAAGATAAATGTTAAAAGCAAACAAAACTTTAAAGTAGTTTTGTACAACATCTGTCAAATCATCAAATGTACTAAGAATTTTTACAGGTATGAGTGTTCATTCGAAAATCTACTAGTATACTGCCAGCGTAAGAGATTGGGAGAGGGAGCTGGGGATAATCTGATATATATGTAACTGCACTTTGTATTACCTGTACATTTTTTTTGCCTTTATGTTTTGACTGTAAGAATTTATTCCAGTAGCAAGATAATATTTTCTTATTGTACAGCAATCCTGGAATATTATTGTGTTCCTAGGAAGCTAAAGACTAGAACTAGAAGATGAGCTGGCATTGCATGTTATTGTTTGTTTAGATGGGTACTATAAATATACCAGTTAGAAAATTATTATTAAAATGAATATGTGGATATAGTAAAGTAACCTTCATCCAATCTTGCATACATTTTTAAACTCTGGGGTGGGTATTGAGGAGTGCCTAGTAAAAAATCATATCAGTCAGAGGTCTTTTGTAAATGTTTATTGGATAATATTATTGCACGCATCCAATGCATTTCAATAGACAGTCCTCCCCCTTAAACTGGCCATAGATGCATCAAAATTCAACTTGTATAGTAGGAACCGGCTGAGCTTTGATTCATCTATGAGCAGGCTGATTGTACTGAAGTTGATCTAATGATCAACTTCAGTACAACCAGTCTGTTGGGTTTTTCTCAGTGCAATCATGGTATTTTGCCAGTGGGAAAGGCTCCCCTCTGGCAGAATACAATAACTCAGTGGGAGGGATTCCCCCAACAACAATGACTGTGTTTATGGGGGAATTGTGCAATTTTATTTCCTTCAAGCCATGACTGAAGGAAAGAAAATTGTATAATGTATGGCCTGCCTTACTCAGGGCTTGAGCAATAAATGTTACATAAATAACACAAAAAACAGCGCAAAAATTAAATACATAAAAATAATCACAAATAAATAAATGTCCGTGCAAAAATATATATATAATATTTCAAACATAAGTCCTTATTGTCCCAAAAGGATTTTCAAAACAATGTTCCAAAATGTGCTTCCACCTAATCACCACGTGAAAAATAATATTGACCGCACTCACCAGATGGAGGTGAGTAATAAGCCTCATAGGATATAAGGGATCCTATAGCCCCTCAGGAGGAACTCAAATCGCCTTCACCCTGCTTAGATACAGCAATCGACTCCACTCTACTTCTCCATGGAATCCTCAATAGTGTGCAAGGAAAGAAAGGCTACATAGTGTAATACTGCCACTCAATACCATATAAATTGATAGAATAAGGACACACACATGTTTCAATAAAATAACAGGCCTTGTTTAATAGCCTCAAAGGCTTCAAAGGAACAAGTTTCCAAATTGTAAATATAGGGATCTCACGCTTTAAGGATCACTGTAGAGGATGACCAGCTTTCCACCTCAAAAATGGCTGCTTTAACCGCAAAAGTCGGCGTGCATTCCAAATACTGGAAGTGACGTAGGCCAAGAAGACAGCAGACCAGAAGTGCATCAATGCATTTCACCCCACCCACAGGGCATTTTCAAGACCTGGAAACGCCCTGTGGGTACTTTCTTTGATTGGCGCTGGGATTTTGTTTAGTTAATAAATGTTACATAGTTATATAGTTAGTCTGGCTGAAAAAATACAAAAGTCCATCCAGTTCAATCATAACGAAAAAAAAAAGTTATCATTCTACACCCACAGTTGATCCAGAGGAAGGCAAAAAACTCAGCAAACCAGAAACAAACTCTCCTGCGCTCTGAGACCCAGGTGGGTGGCGAATAGATGGAACCAGAACTGGAAGATATGACCACCAGTGCATATAGGGTTGTGCAGCTCCAAACAAGGCTGGGGAAACCCGAACAGTACTGCAAAGCGAAACAAAAACAAGAAGCGCACCAACCTTGCACATTACCTCAGTAACCAAATTTAATTAAATACAAAATGATACTCACAAACAGCGAAGTAATTCAAGCATGTAAGTCCTCAAAGGAACTTGAAAGTTAGGAAGCCTGCACGAGTCCCATCATAGGGGTAGACACTCAGAGTACAGCTGATGCGTTTCGAAGGGCATCCCTTCTTCATCAGAGCCAGCAAAGCATGATCCAATTTGCTCCTGCAGGGGAAAGCATTCCTTCCTGATCCCATGAGAGGCAATCAGATATTCTCTGGATCAACTTTACCTATAAATGTTAGTAACCAGTTATATTCTGTGTATCTAAGAAACAATCCAGGCCTTTTTTAACCTCCTTGGCGGTATGATTCTTTCCGATTTTTTGTGCTGAAAGCGATACCATTTTTTTGCATGGAAATATGTAGTTTTTTATTGTAGGCTGTAATTTTTAGGAATAACTCACTGAAATCTGTCCGAACAAGAGTCTATTAAACATTCCGGATATGATAAAACTTGAAACACGAAATCATAAATTATAATTAATAAATAATCATAAAAAATAATAATATAATAATAATAATAAATTTAATTCAATAATATAATCAAACCAAAAACACTGAAATTTGAAATACAGAGGCAAATTCACACATCGTTGAGCAAAGTCGCAAAATCGTTTTCAGTGTCTGATGACGAATTTCCCCACGAATCATTATCACTCATTTCTGCAAGTGGTTCTGATTTACTATCGCTGTTCTAAAACCGCTTTTGATGTAAAGGGACGCTTTTTGGACGCCAAGGACTTTTCGAAGTTTCCAGGCAGAAAGAACATTCAAAATGCAGGCAGGGCACAGGACAAAGCAGTAGGGACAAAATATATGTGAAATGCATTGAAACAGCAATGACAGCAAAAATGAAATTTTTTAAAAATTTCAAATTTGCTGCCGGTTCCGGCGCCCGTACGTCCCAACGTCACAGGGACCTGAACACGGAAGCCGGATGCCGGCATCAGCCGGAGGAGATGGCCGGGGATGCTGCAGGGGACACATCGCGGGAGCGAAGGACAAGGTATGTGCTGCAGGGACCCCCTGAGCAACGCCGCATGGTAAGCCCGAGTGTAGCTCGGGGTTACCGCTCTTGGTATTGAAATTTTACCCCGAGCTACACTCAGGAAAACCGTTAAGGAGGTTAAAGCAATCCACTGAGCTGGCCAGAACCAACTCTTGAGGGAGTCTATTCCACATTCTTGCAGCTCTTGCTATGAAGAAACCTTTTGGTTAAATTTCTTTTCCTCCAGATGTAAAGAGTGCCCCCTTGTCATCTGTGATGACCTCAGGGTGAATAACTCTATACCAAGTTCAGTATATGAACCTCTGATGTATTTATACATGTTGATCATATCCCCCCTTAAGCTCCTCTTCCCAAGAGAGAATACTTTCAGTTCTTCTAATGTTATTAGAATCATGATGAGATGCTATGGAGACCTATGTTAGGGATTGATACAGACTGTCTTTATCAAGCACTAACATAAGTTTCATATTGCATCTCATTGTAATTCTAATAACATCCACTTCTCAAGTCCTGAGACACGGGAGGTCTTTTTCCCGAAACAAGTTAGCTGTATTGGATGTTCTTATTCAATAGGCATTTGAAAAAGACCTCCCACTCCAATGTGTATCCATTGGAACCAAGTCTCTCTTCACACGCATCAGATGCATGCAGTACATTTATGACCTGCAACTATCAAAGTGGACCCTTCTTATTTTGCAATCAACAAAGACATCTGTGTGAAATGGAGGTTCTAATTACTTGCCTCTGTCTGAACAGCCAATCAGATCCTTTTGCCTCATAGATACTGGATCCCTTGCTGTGGCAAACAGAAGGTAAACAGAAGAAAAAGGAAGTAATGCAATAACTATCAGGACACTACTCTGTTTATTTTGGTTCCACCTAAAGGAACCATCTCTCATATTGCCACACCCTTACAAAGCTCATGAAATATATAACCCATTAACTTATTCTCATGAAATATTTATTGTGGATTTGACATTAGGGCTTTGTCATGGTTATTTATTAAATGCCTCATTAAACTGTATTTATATGTCCTGTTGTTCATTTACTGTGATAGCAAATAGGTCAAGATTGTTTTTGCCTCTGTCATGTTTCCATAACTCAGAGCCTGAAGAGCAGACCCACCAGAGAACTTTGTGTGATCATAGGTCACAGATAGCAAAGATTTGCATTTGTTACAGAAAAAAAACAGCATCTTAATTCAAATGATTACCTAATAAAAGCTCTCAGCCCAACAAACAGCAGAGCCTCTTAATATTTCAGTGCACCAAGGTCAACAAATACTTTCGAAAACCCTATTAGAACGCTTGTTAGGCTTTTTTTGCGTTTTAAAAGTTGCTTTTAAGAAATGTTCTTTAGCAGGCAATTAAGCAGGGAGAATGTATCTGTCAAGCTAATGCGCTATTAAATATAAAAAAGAAAAACACAAACAAAAAAGAAAAAAAATGTATTTCTTTTTTTCTAATTTTTAAAAGTTACAGAATTAATTTCCCTGCATGAATACATTCTGACATACAAGTAATACTGACTGAGTTATGAAAGTCAGCATATTGATCTACATCAAGGGAGTGATATTTTACTGGTTTCAAAGAAAAGTTCCAGTTAACACCAAAAAAAAAAAAAAAAAAAAGAATACAAAAAAGGATTAGGTTATACTTACTTAGCATTTATTTCTTTTAAAAGTGAATTTAAACTTTAAGTTTATCATTTTAGAAAAAAATAAAAAGGTAAACTAATAACCTATACCCTCTCCAACCCCCCCAGTCCCACTGCACTTACCTCCATGGGTGATACATTTTCACAATCCATGCAGCCCGGCACAGGGGTCCTGGGATTTGAAAACAGTGCTGTTCTTCCTCATCCTTTCTTAAGGACACCAGTACACATCAACACAATTTTGATTGGTTACCTCCAACACCTTGCCATGCTGACCAATCAGAACCAATATGATCCACCCTGCCATTCCTAGGGACAGGAAAGGAAGAACAGAGTGGTTTTCAAACCCCTTGACCTCTCCACCAGGCTGCATGGATAGTGAAACTGTATCAACCACGGAGGTAAGTGCAGCGAGGACCAGTGAGAAGAGTGTAGGTTGTTAGTTCATATTTTAATTTCTTCTGAATAGATAAACTTACACTTTAATGAAACTGGAAACCCCTGTTGTATCAGCTTAAAGGACTAGAGGTACATGTGGGTAATAGGTATAACCCTCATTTATGCCCAAAGCCCCCTTTCCCCCTCTAGAGCATGTCACAGCAATACAGCTTTTTCTTTTGTATCTTGCTCCTGTAGTAGGAAAAAGCTTTTATTACTATGACATCATTTTTTTTTTTCATTATTATTAATAATCACGATTTATATAGCGCCAACAGTTTACACAGCGCTTTACAACATAAGGGTAGACAGTACAATTGCAATACAATTGAATACTGTAAGAATCAGAGGGCCCTTGTTAGAACTTACAATCTAAGAGGGAGCATCAAGAGATACGAAAGGTAATAATTGTGGGGGATGAGCTGAGATGATGAGCTGAGAAAATAAAAGTACAATTGTTAGGTGGAGGTGGGAGAAGCTTCTCTGAAGAGAAGAGTTTTCAGGGATCTCCTAAAAGTGGACAAAGTAAGAGATAGTCAAACAGATTGGGGTAGGGAGCTTATGTTTTAAAGTGGAAGTACACTCCCATTGGACACTCGTGCCTACAGGTGAGCTTTTAATAAAGCTTTTATGTAGGCACAAAGAATATCTCTTAAACATGTACCATTTAGGAGATATTCCGTGTCCCTGCACCCAATGACGTCACTTGTGCATACTCCTTGATGGAACGGCATACCCATGCCATTCCTTCATAGCTCTGTGCAGCAGCCAAGACTCCTGCACACGTGCACGATAGTGGCATCATCACAGCTCAGCCACTCAAGCGGCCAGAGCCCGCAAACCCATCAGGAAGCCCTGTCAGCGGTGACAGCGTGCCACTGGACGGCTTAGTTCTAAGGTAAGTTTTTCATAATGTGTTAGTATACGATGCATACTAGTACATTATGACATTATCCACTTGCCCTCCAGAGAATTTACCCCCCTTCCTGACCAGTCCATTTTATGCGTTACGACGCTGCATTACTTTACCTGACAATTGCGCGGTCATGCACCCAAATTAAATTTACGCCCTTTTTTTCCACAAATTGAACTTTCTTTTGGTGGTATTTGATCACCTGTGTGTTTTTTATGTTTTGTGCTATAAAGAAAAAGGACCAACAATTTTGAGAAAAAAACTAAATTTTGGACTTTTTGCTATTAAACATGTGGAGTAAAAAAATTTAAAAAATCTAATTTCATCATAAATTTAGGCCAAAATGTATTCTGCTACGTCTTTGCTGAAAAAAAAAATCCCAATACGTGTAAATTAATTGGTTTACATGAAAGTTATAGCGTTTACAAATGGAGGTATACATACTGGGTTTTTTTAATTTGTATTTTTACTAGTAATCAGCGACTTATAGTGGGACTGTGGGACTGTGGTGGGCATTCTGACAGTGGGGGGAACTAACTTGGTGTCACTGACATCCCCACAGCCATTCATAGCAGTGTGCACAAACGGACAGGGAGGAGAACTGTATTGTTTACATACAGTTCTCCCCCCCCCCCCCCGTCGGAGATCCTCAGCAATCAACAGGCGTTGGCGAGTAATCACCAGCCGATCGACAGCCGTGGCCGTGAATGGTGGCGTGGGTAGGGCGCACCCCCTACCCGGAAATGCAAAATAACGTGTATATATATTTATATATGTGCGTGTGTGATTTTGTGCACCCGTGCCACCCTGCAGCAGTATATCTGCTATAGGGCGGACGGGAAATGGTTATTTTGTATGGGAAATTTTTTTTTTTTTTTTTTTTTGGTGGTTTACTAGCACTTTAAAAAAAAGTAGCATGAAAGTTCTTAAACATCTGAATCTACCGATGCCAACAACGTTATTTTCACTGAAGGCAGATAATGAAATGCTGATTCTAACACGCCATATTTCAACTCTCTATTACAGCAAGTTTGATTGCATCGGTTGAATATTTCCTCATTTAAAGAAGAAATCAAGTTTAATTAGGAACACAGAGTGGCGTTAATGAGTCTCTATTAAAACCACTAAATATAAACAATTAACACATTTTGCCTACCTCACTGGAGTGGGAAACCAAATGTTATGTGAATTAGCATGTCTCCAGTACCCAACACACACACAAAACAAGTGTTTAAAGGGAAGCTGTATAGTTGTTTCAATTATTTTTTAGCTAACCATGTATAGCAGATTATCTTGATAATGTTATCGGTTTTAAGCTGGCCATATATAGATCGAAATTCGGCCAGTTCAGCAGAGACCAGACAAATTTCGATCCATGTATAGGCACTCTGGTTGTACACAAGTCGATTTATTGATTGGCTTGTGTACAACCAGCCTGTCGGGTTTTTCTCGAATGATTAGTGCCATTGGCTATAGGCGATGGCACTCATTATTGTGTTCTGCTGGCAGGAAAGACTCCCCACCAGCAGTACAAACACAATAGCACTGCGGGAGGGATTCCCGCATGACTGTGTTGATGGGGGAATCAAGTGATTTTTTTTCTTTCCACAGGAAGAAAATTGCAAATACTATAGCCTGCCTTAGACATTTTATAAAACCTTGCTTCTGTTTATAGGGTGTAGGGTACGGGAAGAGGTGATCATATGTGTTCATTAAATAGAACGCCCTACATTGTGCTTTTGGAGCGCCACACAAGTAGTTGTGGTTTACTGCTCCTTCTCACAGTCCAAGTCTTTAAGGTTGACTTATAAAACAAATCTCACAAGGAGCAAAGGTTGATTTACTAATGACAAATAGGCTGTGCACTTTGCAAGGAATGTTTCAAATTTCAAGGACATGTTCCCCAGAGTTTAGTAAATGTAGTAAAATTTCACTTTGCAAATAATACCCAATCACATGCAAGGAATATTTTTAAAAAATTCCTTTCACATGATTAGATGAAGAAGTCAGAAGATATTCACCTCATTCACTAAGGTCTAGGGAGGATTCCTCTGTAACATGAATAGTCTATTTGCCTTTAGTAAATCAACCCCTTTTAAGTCAGCTGACTCATTGAAAACAATCTTTGAAAACATCTCAACAGTTGTTAAGAGGGAAGGCTGAATGACGCTGAGTCAAATACAGATCTCTCTCTAGAGCAGGGGCTGACTGACCATTTGGAAACTCGGGCACTGCCCGAGGGCCTGGGGTCAGTAGGGGGCCCCATGAGATGCCCCTGGTACCTTTTTCATAGGCTTTTTTGAGTTTGGGCAAGAACACAGGGGCCCCATGATCCCCTATTGAGGGCCCGGGGTCAGTAGGGGGCCCCATGAGATGCCCCTGGTACATTTTTCATAGGCTTTTGGGCAAGGACACAGGGGCCCCCATGATCCCCTATTGCACAGAAATGGGATGGAACACATCCAAACACCACTAAAAAAAATACAGCTTATCTCAACAAATACTGCTCTCTCTGCTTCTGCTCTCTCTATTACTCTCAAAATGTCTGAAATAGTTCATTTTTTACTGTTCTTCAGTACATTCTGGGCATAAACGCAGTATGCAAATGCCCAGAATGCACTGAAAAACAGTAGAAATGCCAAAGACATTTTTTTAACCTACGTTTTCCAGCAGTCAGTTTCCATCGTTCAGAAGTGTTTTCCAAACATCCCGTGTACTTGGAGCCTAAGGGGGGGGGGGGGCTAAGGGGGGAATTGCACAGAAGGTTTTTTTACCTTGGTGCATAGAATGCATTCCAGTAAAAAACCTTCAACCCAGGGGTGGACTGAACATTTGAGAACTCGGGCACCGCCCGAGGGTCCGGGCTCAGTAGGGGGCCCCATTAAATAGAACGCCCTACATTCTGGTACGCCCCTGGTACCTTTCATAGGCTTTTTTGGGTGTGGTTTGCGTGTGGGCAAGGACATAGGAGCCCCATGATCCCCTATTGCCCGGGGGTCCCATGAGTTGTCAGTCCGCCCCTGTTTCAGCGTTAACAACCACTGATGAATAGCCTTTTTACAACATTGATGAATAGACAGCTGTATTTTTGGCGTCTTTTAAATCTGCCTGGAGCTCATCTTTAAAGAATACTTCAACAAATAAAACAATTTCCCTTTAAATAAGAACACAAAAGTATAATGTAGCTTGCCTTTTTTATAAGTAGTTAAAAAAAAGCGTCCTTTCGATGACTGTCTGCCGTAAAGGTCAATGATAACATTTATGTTTCAATAAGTCTGCAGACCTCTCTTTTTAGTTTACCCACCTGAGACTCACTTGATCTAAAATAATTATGGAGCACCTATTTTAGCACTCTAATTGTAACAAAGCAACTTAGCTGTCTAGATAAACATTAATACTGTCAAACTAATTAAAGCAACAATAAGCAAATAATATAGCCTAATTAGCTCTTTTTTTTCTGCTTAAAATTCCATCCCGCATCTGATACTTCAGGGTGAATGACACATGAATCATCCCAGACCTTATACTATAATAGCTTTGAAGTGTGCAAAGTTTGGCTAATAATAAGAATTTATGAATACCTTTTGAATTCCTTCCTAATCTTCAGCTTCTGAAATGCTCAGAAAAAAGCAGCTGCTGTTACTGATTACAATATCAATGTAATTAGGCTTTAAAATTCCTCTGTACACATTTTTAATATTCACCTACCTCGATAGCTTAGTTCTTGTCATTAATCTATTTTACATAAGGAAATTATCTCGGAATATTATAGGGGAATTTAACATTCCGTTTCAGCTCATGACAGAAATTTCAAAGAGACAAATGTGATGATTGTCAGCGATTAGAAGTTGGAAAGTTTAGTGAAGTATAACAAAGCGAAGGTTTACTGAATGTGTCAGTTTGAAGGATAAGCATAGTTTTGTATACACTTACAGTTAATTTATTTACATAGTTCTCCTATTTACTGCAATATGCCTGTTCTTATACACTTACTGACCACTTTATTAGGTACACCTGTTCAATTGCTTAGTAACACAAATTACTAATCAGCAAATGACATGGCAGCAACTCAATGAATTTAGGGATCTAGATGTGGTGAAGACAACTTGCTGAAGTTCAAACCAAGCACCAGAATGGGGAAAAAAGGGGACTTAAGTGATATTGATTGTGGCATGGTTGTTGGTGCCAAAGAGGCTGGACTGAGTATTTAAAAAACTGCTGATCTACTAGGATTTTCATGCATAACCATCTTTAAGGAATACAGAGAATGGTCCGAAAAAGAGAAAATATCCAGTGAACCAGTTGTGTGGATGAAAATGCCTTGCTGAGGTCAGAGGAGAATGTGTGGACTGGTTCGAAATGATAGAAAAGCAGCAGTAACTCGTGTCAATATGGACCAAAATCTCTGAGGAATGTTTCCAACACCTTGTTGAATCTATGCCACAAAGAATTAAGGCAGTTCAGAAGTCAAAAAGGGGTCCAACCCGATACTAGCAAGGTGTACCTAATAAAGTGGCCGGTGAGTGTATATGACTGGTGTTACAGGACAGCCTATATGGGAGCTGCTGCCCATGATGAATGAACATTGCAGAGAAGAAGCTGAGTCTTGAAACCAAAAAGGCGGAATTCATGCCTGGCAATTTTTTCCCAAAAGTTTTGATATAAACCATTATATTTATTAGCTGCACGTTCTGTGAAAATGTTAGTGCCTTTTTTATTCATCCAACATGACAGCTCCAGCTGAGGCTTCCCATGTGTCAAGAAGCATTTTCTCTTTAAAGTATATCTAAACGCAAATATATGCCAACGTTACCAATGTCACCATTCCCAATTCACCTAAAGTGGTCTTCTAGTCCATACTACCATTGTCCATCAAACACATTAAGAAAAGTCTTCTGAGAAACTGCCTAACAGCTCCTAGGACAATTATCCTATGCCAGGGGTGGGCAACGGTGGCTCTCCAGCTGTTGTAGAACTACAAGTCCCATGATGCATTGCAAAACTGACAGTTACAAGCATGACTCCCAAAGGCAGAGGCATGATGGGACTTGTAGTTCACCAACAGCTGGAGGGCCACAGTTGCCCACCCCTGTCCTATGCCATTGGAAGTTGACACATGTTCCCACTCTTGCTGAAAGACTCACGGAGATGCATCATATTGAGCAGATGGACTGCCTTCTGGTCAAGAACTGGATACCTATGAACAATGTTAAGGGACCTCCTATTCAAACATTAACCATTGCACTTCTCTCCTGGATGTCACCTTCTTTTCCAGACTCTTCCTTACTTTTGCTCTTCATCTTTCTTCCTGACTTTCTCTATTCCTAACCCTCTCTCTTTCTTCTTATACCCCCTCCCCTACTTCCCCTCCCCCCAACCCCATTTTTTTTATCTCCTTGTTACACGTGTATCCTTCCCATAACCAGGGCCTTAAATCAGGCATTGTATTAGGATGACTATATTGTGAATGTTGGTTTGGCCATCTGTCTTATCTTGTTCTATCCTATACTATGTGTGTCCAGATGTTTTTTTATTATTATTATTATTATTATGATTGTTTTATATTTCTTTTATTTTATTTTATACCCTTGTTTTATTTTTTTCCCTCTTTTTGGGTATGTTATCTTTTCATATTGCTTGTTACTAAATCTTCAATAAATACAGATTGAACACAAAATGTATCTAAACCAAAGAACACAAATGTAATCTGTTGCAGTTTACAGATGTGGTGGCTGCATTTGTTTTTTTCTTTCAGTCTTTTTTTCCCTTGATGACCCTTCCAATAACACAATTCCAGTTCTAGGACAACAATGCTCACCAACTGTACTGTATCAGTGAAGAGACACTATTGTCACCCCAAACAGAAAGTAAAATAGGATTGCAAAAATAGTCTTCTCTATCCAGTTCTATAAAATAGAAGGATGTATTTTGTAGACCAGAATGAGCTTAAAACGATGCTAATTGATAATGATCAATACAGGCAGAACACACATTAAGTTATCAGCTTACAAGTTTTGTAGCAGGATCAACTGAATACTCTTTGAGCTGTAGTCAAACCTCTTAAATCCCTTTAGATGGAGTCAGCACAATATTTTGATGGCGTTTCTCTGTGCAACTAAAACACTCTAATGCTGATTTTTGGATTAACGACTGACTGGTGTCTCTCCTGTTCAAATTATGGCCCACCAAAAGTGCTTAAATAGAAAATATATACTGTGGCCTTTTTTGTCAAATAAATACACGCTAATATTGATTTTTGAATTAAATTCTGACTGTTGTCTATCCTGTTCAAAATGCTAGCCAACAACAAAGTGTTTAAATATTATTTATGGATTAAAGCGAAACTTCACCCAAAAGGGGAAGTTTCACTTTCCTTCCTCCTCTTCCCCTTTTTTTTGGTAGGAGTGGGTACCTAGTTTTGATCAGTAACTGCTCCAACTCTTGCTCAGATTGTCTAACCCCCCCCCCCCCCACACCTCTGCCCACAGCCTCTTGGGACACACCACCCACAGGTCCCGGAAGGCTGCAGGACCATTCACAAAGCACAGCACGTCTCTTGTATGTGCAGTGAGGAGATGGCTGAGAAGCCACAAAGAGTAACAGCCATTTACCCACACTGAAGATACTTGTGCAAGGGACCAGAAGATCAGTGAAGAACCGGCCCCGGTGAGGAGGACACTGGATCCTTGGACAGGTATTTTTCCTTTTATTAATAGTCAGCAGCTACAGTATTTTTTGGTGCTGACTTTAAATTTTAACACTGCAAGCTGCTGCTGTATTTAAAAGTTTTTAATAAACAGTATAGCAAATAGCAATGCTCCTTCTGTTCTTGAGAAATATGGCCTTTCCTCCCTGCTGAGTGCCTCCAGAGCAAGCCACTTGCTCTGGGAGCACTCGTGCTTGCTCTTTCCTGGGCCTCGCTCTGTGTGTCTAAAAGAGACACAAAGCATGATTCAGCCCTGCCCCTCACTTGCTTCTTGGAGCCAATGGTTTCTGCTGCTGTCTCTCAGCCAATGAGGAGAGAGAGACCTGGAAGAGCCCAGGTTCTCATGCACATTGCTGGATTGAGACTGGGCTCAGGTAAGTATTATTAGGGGGGCTGTGGGGGAAGCAGCACACAGAAGGTTTTTTACCGTCATGCATAGAATGCATGAAGGTAAAAAACCTTCTGTTTTTACATCCACTTTAATATGGATTTTGTAGCTGCAAAAAGCTCATGATGCGTATTTTTAAAAATGTGGTCATACTCCAACTGTTGCACTGCTGTCTATAGTGTCTGTACAATATTTATTTTTTTCCTGTGAAATATATACACTTTAATGCGGATTTATTGGCTTAAACAATGTATGCTGTGTGTCCTTTTGAAATGCAGCTTACCTGAAATGTTTAAATTCTGTCTATGGAGTTTGTACAATATTGTTTTCTTTTTCTGGGAAATACACACCATTTAATGTTGATTTTGGGATAAAAAACTGCACTCAGTGTGTTATTTTCAAAATGCAGCCTACTAACCGATTCAATGCTGTTTCTGGAGTATTAGCTGGTAGAATCTAGCTTGTTGTATATGAAATAATACACTCCAATGTAGGTTGATAGAGTGCATGAAGTCTGTACAATCTTCCCTTCTTTAATTGCAGCCTAATATAACTGCTTACATAATGTGCATCAAGTTGAGATGAATCAGATTGGGATGCTACTGCTGTTTTGAAGCCAGGAAATAAAAACAATCACACATTCTAAATATGTAATACCAGAATAAAGCTTAAAGGCATCCCCCAAGAATGTATTCAAAAGGTGTTCCCATGTCATTCTGGAATTCACATAAAAAGGAAGACCCTCTCACCACTGAATAGAATAAAAAAAAAACTGGCATTGGTTTATTTCCCCCATGGCAGTGCTTAGTGCTCCATGTCCTTTGTATTATAATCCCTTGAATATTAGCCTAGAAAATACCTGCATTAATTTATTCATTTTCAAGCTATACCCCCCTCCTCCCAATTGACTTCAATGGCAATTTTCAGAATTTAGGATGGGAACGATGGAGGACCCTTAACCCTTTGAGGACCGTAAGATTTTGGAACACCAAAAGAATACATTTTTTTGTTTTTAAAGTTTGTACACTTCAGTTGCTGTAACTAAGCCATTTCATGAAGTAATTGGCAAAAAGCTAGATCCATTTGTTGTTTGTTGATAAGAACTAATATTTTGACTCAAACCAAAAAAAAAAAAAGAGTTTTAAGTTCTTAATCAGATCATACACACAATTAAAAACATGGGACAAATACGTCCCTTGGTCCTCAAAGGGTTAAATCAAACTCAGGCCTATTCCACCATCCATGTACAGAAAAAAACTGGGTGCACTCAATACAATACAGCATTAATACATCTTTGATTTAATAAACAAGTACAAATGTATCTCTGCCTGGGACCTCCCACACTTTCCTCTAGCCTGGGTGGCTTTATGGGCTGAATTAGGAACTTGGGATACTTGTGTCTGGTATACCTACGCCTCTTTCAGGTTCCCACCATGAAGTATAATTAAAGGTAAGAATGAAGTGGATTAAAAAGTTTATTGCATATCTAACATACCCAATAACCTATCATCTCTACTTGGGGCAGAAAAGTGACATAAACTATATTTGAAAACTTCACAACTTGAATAAACTGACTGATACACCAGAAATTTGAAGTGTGACAAGTTATTTTAAAATGAAATTTCCACCCTACCATCTTTTCCTTAGTTTCACCACAGGGAAATCTAAGCATATTGTTTCAGCCTCCTACTAATAACTATTACTATAACAGTAACACACTTACCAAATGATATATTGTACCCTGAAAACCAGCAAATGAATTTACAAAAAATCAGTAACTGACTTGCTCCATGCTAAAGAAGTACAACTTTGTCATTTTTCCATTAAATGACTCTGGTCCCACAAGGTCGTCAACAGCTTAACAAAATAACCCATAAAACCTCCGTCTGGATTACTTCTTAACTTTGTGATGCATGATTCTGACTGACCTCAGTTCTCTGATCATTACCGAATGAGGCAAAGACATTACAAAAGTGTTACGAAGTATAGAAAATATCGCAAACAGAGATTTTTTTATATACAGGTTAAAAATGATTCCCCCTTTTATTACCCTCTCTGTTATTTCTGTTCAAGCCAGTGATGGTTGATTGGCCTAAAATATGTCTTTGATGAAAAAACATGTAGCTTAATGCATATAGCAAGATAAAAAGGTTATGTGCAAAGAAAGTGTAAGAAAATTAATAGATAACAATAAACAGAAGTAAAATTGATGAACCGTAACCCTAGAAAGGCATGCTTGACAAGGAGCCTCAGGCAAGCTTTACGTGAAAATCCTCTAATCTCATTGATCCGGCTTCTGAAAAGAAGAGAATCTCATCTCCTGTTCAGAAGTCCAGCAAGATGAGGTAAGTGTACTCAGCAGGTACTACATGCTTCAGGGGTCTTAATCATATAACTCTCTTCATTACTCCCAAAATCTTTGCTGTCAGTGTGGTAACTCTCTCTCTACTGACAGTATCAGTGTTTAACTCGTAATATACTCAGTATTCTCTCTGCATGTTGATATAGACTCTCACATGCCTGGTTTGAAACATTTGAATTAAAAATGGGGATCCTTGATTTGTATATAATATAATACATGTCCAAGCTAACCACCTGCATTGATGTGAACCTTTCCTTGCTAGTCCTAACTCTGCCAGCTAAATACCAAATACTTAACATTAATCTCATTTCAAAGGCTGTTAAATTTATCATTTTCATTACATTTATACTGGGTGATTTTGCTATAGAGGTCCTTGTGTCCTGAGGTATTTCCTCCCAGATCTGGACCAGGGCATCACTGAGCTCCTGGACAGTCTGATGTGCAACCTGGCGGCGTTGGATGGATATCCTACGCCGCCAGGTTGAAACATGATATCCCAGAGGTGTTCTATTGGATTTAGGTCAGTAAGACTGGGGACCATTCAACAGTATCAATTCCTTCATCCTGCAGGAACTGCCTGCATACTCTTGCTACATGAGGCCGGGCATTGTCAACCCAGGAACCACTGCACCAGTGTAGGATTTGACAATGGGTAGAAGGATTTCATCCCGATACCTAATCAAAGTCAGGGTGCCATTGTCTAGCCTGTAGAGGTCTGTGCGTCCCTCCATGGATATGCCTCCCCAGAACATCACTGACCACCCACCAAAATGGTCATGCTGAACGATGTTACAGGCAGCATACAATTCTTCATGGCTTTAGACCCTTTCATGTCTTTCACATGTACTCAGGGTGAACCTGCTCTCATCTGTGAAAAGCAAAGGGTACCAGTGATGGACCTGCCAATTCTGGTGTTCAATGGCAAATGCCAATCAAGCTCTATGATGCAGAGCAGTGAACACAGGGCCCACTACAGGATGTTGGGCCCTCAGGCCACCCTCATGAAGTCTGTTTCTGATTGTTTGGGCAGAGACATATACACCAATGGCCTGCTGGCTGTCATTTTGTAAGATTCTGGCAGTGCTCATCCTGTTCCTTCTTGCGCAAAGGAGCAGATATTGGTCCTGCTGATGGGTTAAGGATATTCTACGGCACAGTCCAGGTCTCCTAGAGTAACTTCCTGTCTCCTGGAATCTCCTCCATGCTCTTGAGACTGTGCTGGGAGACCCAGCAAACCTTTTGGCAATGGCACGTATTGATGTGCCATCCTGTAGGAGTTGGACTGCCTGTGCAACTTCTGTAGGGTACAGGTATCACCTCATGATACCAGTAGTGCCACTGACCCTAGCCAAATGCAAAACTAGTGAAAAACACTCAGAAAAGATGAGTAGGGAAAAAATGTCAGTAAGGAGGGGATTCAAGCAGTCAGCTATTTTGGGCACAGAGAAGCCAAATCTGTATCTTTATTCTCCAATTCTCAGAGTCTGTGTGTTTTGGGGAGACATGGTCTTGAATCCCAAGTAAACTACTCCACAGGTCCCCCCCCAGGCACACATTAAAGAACAGAACCCCCTCAGATGCCAGGGCCATGGTCAGTAGGCAAGAAGCTAGCCTGCAGTCCCCTCCAAAAGCCCCTGTCCTGGTTGGGTCTGTCACACATATGAATGCCACTTTGCTGTCACAATTTACATATGAACGCCATTGTTATTTACATATTAATGCCGGTTATTTACATGTGAATGCTGACATGATCTGCACACATAAGTCATCTGTACATGGCAATAGGTCAGAGCTGGGCAGCATATGTGACAGAACTTGACACTGAGATATTGGGACACAGCCCTGGACAAAGACTTCAAGGGACAAGGTTATGTAAACTAGGATAGTTTGCAAATATAGGGCAGCTGCTTTGGGCCCCACCACAATCACTGGGCCCAGGACAGCTGACCCTTTTGCCCCTCCTTAAAGACGGCCCTGGGAGAAGTGGCCAATAATATAGTTGAGCCAATGTCAGTGACTGGTGGGCAGTTATACAAAATTCCAACAAGAAGTGAGTTCAGCTATGGGGGAGGCAATACCAGCTATTGATGGCAAGGGAATACTTACTGTGCACCATTATATTTAAAGTGTCTTGAAAATGGTTGACACTATATAAATCCTGTAAAATAATAACAATAATAATAAGAGGAACACTTGTAAAATGAGTAAAGTTCTTCTTTAACCTGTAGAGCACAGGTGTCAAACTGGCGGCCCTCCAGCTGTTGCCAAACTACAAGTCCCATGAGGCATTGCAAGATTGACAGTTACAAGCATGACTTCCAAAGGTAGAGGCATGATGGGACTTGTAGTTTTGCAACAGCTGGAGGGCCGCCAATTTGACATAACTCTTGGAGAAAAAAAACTGAAATATGGAAGCTAATTTTCTTTTTGGTGGACTCAGACCACGTATGTAGATTATAAAAATCAGTGCATTGTGCGAAAATACCGAAACCATTGGATTAGCATGACAACCAGGTAACTAGTATATGCAGAAGGATATGTCAGCAGCAGAAGTCAACAGCAGAAGAGGTCAACATTTCTCTCTCAATACTGATTTTCTTCCATTCAAAGTCTGCTTCTCATTGCTCATATGAAGTTCTGAAGTTGTTTTATAGTTTGATTCCCTATTCATAGCACATTGCCGATGTGTACTTCAGCTCTAAATCCTTCATAAACGTCTTCAAATTAGTGCGGCATTTAGACAAAAGCTAAACATCCAAGGGGCCAGGGTATAACAGGCTTGAGTACACACATTTCAAAGAATCACACGGGTTCATTTATATATGTCAGAATTTAAATATAGCCGAAATGGAACAAGTGTCGTGCTTAATTATAGCCGAGCCCATTTTGAATGGCAAATTTCTAAACAGCATTATATGCTCCGGTAGATTTCATCTATCAAATTAGAGAGAGAAAATCAAAACAGGCGAAAGTGAGATGATGAAATTTCAGCATTTATGAATCTGATCTCATGCTCGAAGGTTGTAGGCATGTTTACACACAATCCTCTTCAAAAGGCCTCGTTAGCGACTAATTAGGATAAATTATTATAGCTTCAAGGTTAATCATCATGAATGTAGTAAGAGAGGGGCTGAGACTTCACATATAGTTTTCATTATCAGCCTGATTCAATAAAGCAGATTTTCACTGAGCAGAAATCCATTGTAACCAATCAGATTTTAGATTACTTTGTGGAGGTAAGTTATGATGAAGACAAACAGAAGATGTAATTGGTGCAAGTTATGATGAAGGCCTCATGCACACTGTTGCTCCTAAACTTAAGTTTACGAGCTTTTGGTGTTTTTTTTGCCAAAGCCCCTGAACTCAACTCAATAAAAGCCAATGTAGCCATGAACACATAGGGATTTATTTACTAAAGCTGGTTCACTCGGAATCTTGTGCACATCTGCATAGAAACCAATCAGCTTCCAGATTTTATTGCTAAATCTTAATTGAACAAGCTGAGGTTATAAAATGATTGGCTACAGGTGAACCAGATTCTGAGTGAACCAGCTTTAGTAAATAAACCCCATTGGCTTTTACCAGGGTTTAGGAGCGGCGGAGTTTGGAGGCAGTAAAATACTCCTCTCTTGACCACAGAAGAGTCATGGTCAGGAGAGGAGTGTTTTGACAGAAAAACGCCAAATGCAGCAAAAACACAAGTAAATGCTCACTAATGCTAGGCACATCTAGTGCTTGGGTGGTTTTTCATTTCGATGGCCAAAAGAAATGTTTTATTTTGGCCAATAAAATGAACAAAACAAAGAGCTTGATACAAGCATTTACCAGCGTCAAGCATTTTTTTTTCCTGCCAGAAACAAATGTCAGGAGCAGTTGTTTTTAACACCCATAGTACATGTACACAAAATTGATATTAAGGAGATTACAGGGCTGGCAAGGGTTTAGGAAGCAGATAAGAGGTTAGATTCAAGAGAGACCAGGTGGCAATGTTGTGGAAACTGTATGCGAGCAAATCACACAGTTGTAGCATCCATTCACCCTAAAGTGGAACTCATAAAATGAGGACTAGATATGTAATAGGGAACATCAAGAAATGTTGGGGTAGAGGGTGGAATCAAGGGACGGTGCTCAGAGGTGGGGGATGGAGACAAGAAGTGATTCAGAGGGGGACTGTTCCTGCGACTATTCTCTGAGAAGAAAAGCCCTGTATTTGAGGCTAGGCCCATGTTATCATAAGTATACTATACGGTCATGTGTAAATGTTATGAGTACAATATACACTGCTCAAAAATATTAAAGGAACACTTTTTAATCAGAGTATAGCATCAAGTCAATTAAACTCCTGGGATATTGATCTGGTCATTTATGTAGCAGAGGGGGTTGTTAATCAGTTATAGCTGCTTTGGTGTTAATGAAAATAACAACAGGTGCGCTAGATGGGCAACAATGAGATGACCCCCACAGGAATGGTTTTAAAGGTGGAGGCCACTGAAATTTTTTTCCCTAATCATCTTTTCTGAGTGTTTTTCACTAGTTTTGCATTTGTCTAGGGTCAGTGTCACTACTGGTAACATGAGGTGATACCTGGACCCTACAGAGGTTGCACAGGCAGTCCAACTCCTCCAGGATGGCACATCAATATGTGCCATTGCCAAAAGGTTTGCTGGGTCTCCCAGCACAGTCTCAAGAGCTTGGTGGAGATTCCAGGAGACACGAAATTACTCTAGGAAGGCTGGACAGGGCCTTAGAAGGTCCTTAACCCATCAGCAGGACCAATATCTGCTCCTTTGTGCAAGGAAGAACAGGATGAGCTCTGCCAGAACCCTACAAAATGACCTCCAGCAGGCCACTGGTGTGACCAAACAATCGGAAACAGACTTCATGAGAGTGGCCTGAGGGCCCAACATCCTCTAGTGGGCCCTGTGTTCACTGCCCTGCACCATAGAGCTCGATTGGTATTTGCCATTGAACACCAGAATTGGCAGGTCCACCACTGGCACCCTGTGCTTTCCACAGATGAGAGCAGGTTCACCCTTTGCACATGTGACAGACGTGAAAGGGTCTGGAGAAGCCTTGGAGACTGTTATGCTGCCTGTATTATCATTCAGCATGACCGTTTTGGTTGAGGGTCAGTGATGGTCTGGGGAGGCATATCCATGGAGGGACACACAGACCTCTACAGGACAGACAATAGCAACCTGACTGCCATTAGGTATCGGGATGAAATCCTTGGACCCATTGTCAGACCCTACGCTGGTGCAGTGAGTCCTGGGCTCCTCCTGGTGCACGACAATGCCCGGCCTCATGTGGTGAGAGTATGGAGGCAGTTCCTGAAGGATGAAGGAATTGATACTATTGAGTGGCCCCCACACTCGCCTAACCTAAATTCAATAGAACACCTCTGGGATATCATGTTTTGGTCCATGAGGTTGCATCTCAGACTGTCCAGGAGCTCAGTGATGCCCTGGTCTAGATCTCGGAGGAAATACCACAGGACACCCTCCGTTGTCTCATTAGGAGCATGCCTCAATGTTGTCAGGACGTATACAAGCATGTGGGGACCATACAAACTACTGAGTACCATTTTGAGTTGCGGCAATTAAATTTTAGCAAAATGGACTAGCCTGCTGCATCATTTTTTCACTTTGATTTTCAGGGTGTCTTTGAATTTAGTCCTCTATAGGTTGATCATTTTAATTTCCATCAAATGATGGGGCATCCTTATGTTCCTACCACATTACCCAGTCCATATCAGTATAGATATGCAGCATGATATTTTTCCCATTGAGATCTGATGTGTTTTCAAAGTGTTCCTTCAATTTTTTTGAGCAGTGCATAACAAATTTTATCTTTCTTACTGAAATTCTTGTGTTTTGCCAGGCTGCACAATCTCACCACTCTGCTCGTTTTTTATACGGTGATTCCTGAAGCATAAATCTCTTTCTCTGTTGTGTCCCAATGGACAATCACAATAAAAACATAGTATATCCAGTGAATAAATACATAAAACAAGCAAGCCATTAAAAGGACATTTCCTTTAAGCCTTATTGCTGTTTTTATCTTATTTTACCACATTCCGCTTCTTGAGCTGGCCGCTGCACTCATCTGGAACATGTCACGATACATAAAACATGACATTAAATCACGGACAAAAAAATCCATGGAGGACTTCAGAAAATGTGCAAGAAGAAAGAGATTATAATGTTTAAAATAAATATATTTACCCTTTCTGTTTCTTTAGTTTCAATGAGCGTGCAATATAATACTGTATATAAAGGGTTTAAGGAATTCTGGGAGAGAATACGCCATTGCTGACCTCGCCTTCTAAAGATGCTAGCGCCTTGGCAGTCATCAAGGCAAACCTTATACTTCTAGATATGTGAAAACTTGCTTCTCTGGCCACATGCTATTGTTACTAAAGGTTTGTATGTGCAAAGGAATACCTGCAGTAGCCAAGGAGCAGCAAAAGTAGCAGAATTTTAAGACACAAGCCACCAAAATATGAGTATACATACTCTTTTTTCAGGTTTTGTCTAAATTAGTTGTAAAGCTCAAACATGAATATGAACAAACCAAGACACCAAAATAAAGAACGTGACAGGAGAAGGAGCTCCTGCACACAACCTGTGATTGACAGCCTCATCTCTGTTCCTGTGTGCTGTGTAAAAAAAGGGGGGGTGTCCCTTCCATCCAATCAGCTCTCCTCACTGAGCTCTGCATAGTGTAACTTCAGCTCTCCGACTCGTTTTCTGAAGGCTCAAACAAGTTTTTTAAATTCTGGGCTTTGGATAGATGTAGAGAACAGAGGATATTCAGGTACAACCTATGTAGAAGGATTTGTTTAATCTCTGTGCATCACCTGAGACCAGCCACTTCACTGGGTATATGTAAGGGTTTACAACCCCTTTAAAGCCCAACTCCACGAAAATTTAAAATGATCCCTTGCATTGGGGTTGTGCCTACACAGCAAGGGTTAATTGCTTGTTTTGTCTAGGATAGTTTTAAACTCTTTTACTTATCTGATCCTCTGCTGACAAGGTCACTTTAAGTGGAGCAGTTCAGGCAGGGAGAGGATTAAGTGTTAAAGCCCAACTTTGGGAAACCCCACTGCAAGGATTGCATTTTCTTTCGTCTAAGGGAGAGAAGAAGCACTTTTGCTTCCCAGATCCTATGCTCCTCCAAAAGATGGCACTTCCACACACTCCAGTGATGGACTGCCCCTCAGCATCATTAACTTCAATGCACTGGTCTTGATGATGTCAGGACCTTAGATCAGTGGAGTGTAGGGAAAGAGACACAATGGGGACCAGTCTAGAAGTAGGAAAGCCCTAAAACAATCCAAAGAAAGAGAGCACAAGGCCGCCCTAGTGTAATACAGCTTTATTAAAAAATGAATTAAAAACTTACACTCACATTTTCCAGGTAGTATAGAGCATGTCTGTATATATAAATGATCCACCACGTGGTCACTGTAAGATCCAAGGCCTCTAGATGGTCCGCTGTCAACCACTGTCAACCAAGGACTGCACTGAATACACAGTGACAGACTGCCGGCCTACCCTCCCCACTGCGCATGCATCCGGGCCAGCCGGCACCATGCTCCACCAATGACAGATGGCTGTGTGGATGTTAGGATCACAACACAGGAACCTACATCACGACCACGTCACAGTTCCTATGACAATGCGTTTCGGAGATGTGGTCTCCTTTATCAAGTCACCTTTTGGACAAGTTTTTAGTTCACTTTTTAATAAAGCTGTATTACACTAGGGCGGCTATGTGCTCTCTTCCTTTGTATTTTTTTAGGTCTTTCCCAACCCCCAGTGGTGATTGTAGAGAGCTGTAGCGCCCCAGGAGTAAAAAAAGGAAAAAAGATTTTGGACTTTCAATTAATGTGCCATCTATTGTAATATAATAGTAGCCAGCGCACCAGCTAGTTTATTTTCTGTTTACGTGTAGAAATAGGGAAGAGCAGAGTTACATAGTTAGTCTGGCTGAAAAAAGACAAAAGTCCATCCAGTTCAACCATATAAAAAAAAAAATTATCACCCTATACCCACAGTTGATCCATAGCAAGGCAAAAATAACCCAGCAAAACATGATCCAATTTGCTCCTGCAAGGGAAAAAAATTCCTTCCTGATCCCCCGAGAGGCAATCGGATATTCCCTGGATCAACTTTACCTATAAATGTTAGTATCCAGTTATATTCTGTGTATCTAAGAAAGAATCCAGGACGTTTTTAAAGCAATCCACTGAGCTGGCCAGAACCAACTCTTGAGGGAGTCTATTACACATTTTCACAGCTCTCACTGTGAAGAAACCTTTCTGTGTTTGGACATTAAATTTCTTTTCCTCCAGACGTAAAGAGTGCCCCCTTGTCCTCTGTGATGACCTCAGGGTGAATAACTCTACACTGAGTTCACTATATGAACCACTGATGCATTTATACATGTTGATCATACCCCCCTTATGTATTATACATGGAGATCATATCCCCCTTATGTATTATACATGGAGATCATACCCCCCCTTATGTATTATACATGGTGATTATATCCCCCTTATGTATTATACATGGAGATCATATTCCCCCTTATGTATTATACATGGTGATCATATCCCCCCCTTCTGTATTATACATGTTGATCA
Organism: Staurois parvus; assembly: GCF_062004578.1. Lineage (NCBI taxonomy): Eukaryota > Metazoa > Chordata > Amphibia > Anura > Ranidae > Staurois > Staurois parvus. The sequence goes on along the minus strand of NW_028318294.1, from coordinate 9,898,188 downwards.
TACCCCCCTTATGTATTATACATGAAGATCATATCCCCCTTATGTATTATACATGGAAATCATACCCCCCCTTATGTATTATACATGGTGATCATATCCCCCTTATGTATTATACATGGAGATCATATCCCCCCTTATGTATTATACATGGAGATCATATCCCCCTTATGTATTATACATGGAGATCACATCCCCTCTTATGTATTATACATGGAGATCATATCCCCCCTTATGTATTATACATGGTGATCATATCCCCCCTTATGTATTATACATGGAGATCATATCCCCCCTTATGTATTATACATGGTGATCATATCCCCCCTTATGTATTATACATGGAGATCATATCCCCCCTTATGTATTATACATGGAGATCATATCCCCCTTATGTATTATACATGGAGATCATATCCCCCCCTTATGTATTATACATGGTGATCATATCCCCCTTATATATTATACATGGAGATCATATCCCCCCTTATGTATTATACATGGAGATCATATCCTCCCTTATGTATTATACATGGAGATCATATCCCCCCTTATGTATTATACATGGAGATCATATCCCCCTTATGTATTATACATGGATATCATATCCCCCCTTATGTATTATACATGGTGATCATATCCCCCTTATGTATTATACATGGAGATCATATCCCCCCTTATGTATTATACATGGAGATCATATCCCCCCTTATGTATTATACATGGAGATCATATCCCCCTTATGTATTATACATGGAGATCATATCCCCCCTTATGTATTATACATGGAGATCATACCCCCCCTTATGTATTATACATGGTGATCATATCCCCTTTATGTATTATACATGGAGATCATATCCCCCCTTATGTATTATACATGGTGATCATATCCCCCTTATGTATTATACATGGTGATCATATCCCCCCCTTATGTATTATACATGTTGATCATACCCCCCTTATGTATTATACATGGAGATCATATCCCCCTTATGTATTATACATGGAGATCATACCCCCCCTTATGTATTATACATGGTGATCATATCCCCCCTTATGTATTATACATGGTGATCATATCCCCCTTATGTATTATACATGGAGATCATATCCCCCCTTATGTATTATACATGGAGATCATATCCCCCTTATGTATTATACATGGAGATCATATCCCCCCTTATGTATTATACATGGAGATCATATCCCCCTTATGTATTATACATGGAGATCATATCCCCCTTATGTATTTATACATGGAGATCATATCCCCCTTATGTATTATACATGGAGATCACATCCCCTCTTATGTATTATACATGGAGATCATACCCCCCTTATATATTATACATGGAGATCATACCCCCCCTTATGTATTATACATGGTGATCATATCCCCCGTATGTATTATACATGGAGATCATATCCCCCTTATGTATTATACATGGAGATCATATCCCCCCTTATGTATTATACATGGAGATCATATCCCCCCTTATGTATTATACATGGAGATCATATCCCCCTTATGTATTATACATGGAGATCATATCCCCCCTTATGTATTATACATGGAGATCATACCCCCCCCTTATGTATTATACATGGTGATCATATCCCCTTTATGTATTATACATGGAGATCATATCCCCCCTTATGTATTATACATGGTGATCATATCCCCCTTATGTATTATACATGGTGATCATATCCCCCCCTTATGTATTATACATGTTGATCATACCCCCCTTATGTATTATACATGGAGATCATATCCCCCTTATGTATTATACATGGAGATCATACCCCCCCTTATGTATTATACATGGTGATCATATCCCCCCTTATGTATTATACATGGTGATCATATCCCCCTTATGTATTATACATGGAGATCATATCCCCCCTTATGTATTATACATGGAGATCATATCCCCCTTATGTATTATACATGGAGATCATATCCCCCCTTATGTATTATACATGGAGATCATATCCCCCTTATGTATTATACATGGAGATCATATCCCCCTTATGTATTTATACATGGAGATCATATCCCCCTTATGTATTATACATGGAGATCACATCCCCTCTTATGTATTATACATGGAGATCATACCCCCCTTATATATTATACATGGAGATCATACCCCCCCTTATGTATTATACATGGTGATCATATCCCCCGTATGTATTATACATGGAGATCATATCCCCCTTATGTATTATACATGGAGATCACATCCCCTCTTATGTATTATACATGGGGATCATATCCCCCCTAATGTATTATACATGGAGATCATATCCCCCTTATGTAGTATACATGGAGATCATATCCCCCCTTATGTATTATACATGGAGATCATATCCCCCTTATGTATTATACATGGAGATCATATCCCCCCTTATGTATTATACATGGTGATCATATCCCCGTTATGTATTATACATGGAGATCATATCCCCCTTATGTATTATACATGGAGATCATATCCCCCCCTTATGTATTATACATGGAGATCATATCCCCCCTTATGTATTATACATGGAGATCATATCCCCCCTTATGTATTATACATGGAGATCATATCCCCCCTTATGTATTATACATGGAGATCATATCCCCCCTTATGTATTATACATGGAGATCATATCACCCCTTATGTATTATACATGGTGATCATATCCCCCCTTATGTATTATACATGGTGATCATATCCCCCCTTATGTATTATACATGGAGATCATATTCCTCCTTATGTATTATACATGGAGATCATATTCCTCCTTATGTATTATACATGGTGATCATACCCCCCTTATGTATTATACATGGAGATCATATCCCCCCTTAATCTCCTCTTCTCAAAAGAGAATAAATTCAGTTCCTTTAATCTTTCCTCATAGCTGAGCTCCTCCATGCCTCGTATCAGTTTAGTTGCCCTTCTCTGTACTTTCTCAAGTTCAAGGATAGGGTAAGTAAATTACCTTTCAATGTGAGCTCAGTCCCACACCAAGGGCTAATGTTACAGTTTTCTGCTGCTGTCAGTCAAACTCCTGTGATGAAGAAGCAAGGACGGGGCTTACTGGCTCTGTGTGCATCTATGGATACATACAGCTCAGCTCAAGACTGCACATGCACATCTGGCTCTTTATCATCAGACTTGCTACTGGAGGCACCTGGAGGAGAAAGATGATGATAGCACTGGCAGGAGACTACCAGAAGATGAGGAAAGTGACCCTTCTGTGCAATATTGTTGCAACGAGCATGTATTTCCTCTTTTTTATTTAAAAAAAAAATGTCAGCCTTTAGTATCACTTTAAGTACCAGCCCGTAGCACTTGTCAAATGTATACAGTAGATTAAATGTAGCAGGCAAAATGTAAAATATTTATGCAATTTATTTGTCACAACTGGATTGATTTACTAAACAAGTATATTTCACTTAGCTCACTAAACTCTATTCACTTCAATCATTGGACCGCATACAAAGAAAATTCCTTTTTTTTTTTCAAATTTCTCTGCATGCAATTTCCTTAGCAATATAGCACATTTTCATATTAATGAGGAAAGAATGCCCTTTATTTACTTATTTTCTAAATCCATGGACTAAACCAAAAATACTCTTGATATAATAAGGGGAAAAAAAGCACAAAACTGCAGACATGATTACAAACATATTCAGTATGTCTCTGCAATACATGCACAAGTTCTGTCTCTTAAAAAAATATAGAAAAATATAAGTTGACCTGCAAGAAATCCAGGGAGTTCCTAATTTCCTGCTTAAACTTTGCTGTGCTTAACCACTTCAGCTCCGGGAAGATTTTCCCCCCTTCCCGACCAAGCCATTTTTTTTAATATGGCGCTGTGTTACTTTAACTGAAAATTGCACAGTCATGCAATGCTGTACCCAAATGAAATGTATGTCCATTTTCCCCACAAATAGAGCTTTCTTTTGTTGGTATTTGATCACTTCTGCGCTTTTTACTTTTTGCGTTATAAACAAAAAAGGACCAACAATTTTGATTTGAATTTGAATTTTGACAATATTTTTTATTTTCTACAATAAAACATATCCAATACAAAAAAATTTAAAAATCTAATTTCTTCATACATTTAGGCTAAAATGTATGCTGCTACATATTTTTGGTAAAAAAAACCCCAGTAAGCATATATTGATTAGTTGGCACAAAAGTTACAGCGTCTACAAACTATCAGACATATACTGGATTTTTAGAAAAAAAAAAACAAAACAAATTTGTATACTAGTAACGGCAGAGATCAGTGACTTATAGTGGGACTGCGATATTGCTGTGGACATTTTTACACTAACTGACACTTTGTGGGAACCAGTGACACTAATACAGTGATCAGTGCTAAAAATATACACTGATTTCTGTACTAATGACACTGGTTGGGAAGGGGTTAACATCTAGGGTGATCAAAGGGTTAAGTGTGCACCTAGCTATGTGCTTGGTGTACATTAGGTGGTGCTGGAACAAGAGGAAGTGATGGATCATGTTCCCATCTTGCAGGGACATGCGATCAAGCACTCCCTCCTGTCACAACAGAGCTGTGCCTATGTAAACATAGGTACAGCTCTGTTCTTCCTCCCTGCTCGACGATTTGTGGGTACCTGCGAACATTAATTCACCAGGACTCACAGATCAGCTTCTGCTGTTAAAGCTCACAGCAGTTTTTCCCCCAGGTAGAGAGGAGATAACAGGGAAATGGTTTAAAAAGGAAGAAGTAAAACTAAGAGATATAATAGGGGAGGGGAAATTGAAGCTTTTAAAAGATTTGGAAAAGGAAAAGGGAAAGATTTTCACCAGGTTAGATGAGTGGCGTTATCACCAATTAAAGTGTTTTTTGGGAAATCTCCCAAAACCTTTGAGAATGAAAAAGGATTGGAATTTGTTTGAAAGATTGTTGGAGACATGGGGGGATGGGAAGCACAGAACAGCTAAAATATATAGAATCCTCACAGAATTAGACACAAATACCAAACCAATGCACATAGTAAAATGGAAAAGAGATATGGGGGTGGTAATAGATGAAGAAAAAAAAAAATAAACAAATTAGTCCACGAAAGTGTAAGTTTGAGAGAAGTAGAAATAAATGATAAATGTTTGACAAGATGACACATTACACTAAGTGTAGAATGTAAGATAAGTAGGGAAAAATCACAATGGTGTTGGCGAGAGTGTAGGGAAGCGGGGACAGTGTATCATATATGGTGGGAATGTCCAAAAATTCAAATATTCTGGAAAACAATAGTACATTTAATAGAGACCATTACTGAAATAAACATCGGGTTAGATCCAGGGATGTGTTTGTTGCACAGCTCAAAGCTATCAGTTAGCAAATATAAGAAATTAGGTTTAGGGTATTATATGAACGCAGCAAAGAGTCTGATCCCCAAGTATTGGAAGAAAATTGAAGTACCGAAGGAGGAGGATTGGATAGAAAGAGTAAACTGGATTAGTAAGATGGAGAAGCTATACTATATGCAGGAAGACAAGATGGAGGTATTTTCCGCGAAATGGGAAAAATGGGAAAACTTTGTAACAAATGTGAGAAAGTGAAATGTAGAATGACATAGAATTGATAGATGGGTAGGATATGCTTGCTTTGGGAAAAAAAAGGTAGTGAAAAATACAGAGTGGGGGGGGGGGGGGGGTGAAGGGGGGGGAAGGGAGTAATGTTTTAAGAAGGGAAAAATAAAGTAATAAGAAAAATTGTATATTTATTATGAATGAGATGAAAGTGTTCTTTTTTTTTGTTATTACTGTGAAAACATAATAAATATTTAAAGTAAAAAAAAAAAAAGTTCACAGCAGAAGCAATCTGCCAGCAGTACGTGCACACCCCTGTGAGGTGGAAGTGCAAAACCACATATATATGCATGATTTTGCACAGGAGAGCCGCCCTGTAGTAGTAGGCGGGGGTAAAGTGGTATTTCAAGTAATGTTGTCATCATTGTTTTGGTATCCCCTGCTGGACTACAGAACACTTCCATATTCCGTCAGCTCCATAAAATAAATAGCCACTAGCAGTGATCATTGTGTTTTGTCTGCAAAGAAGACTCCGAATAGAATTGAGGGAGGGATTCCCCCATCAGCACTGGCTATGTTGATGGGGAACTGAGAAATTTTCTTTCCTTCAACCCATGGTAAAAGGAAAAAAAATGCTTAATGTATAGCCTGCCTTAGATACAATAAACAATTAACCCTTGCAATTGGAGGGGGGGGGGGGGACTACTGCAAGAGTGGATTTTTAATTTTTCTAGAGTTGGACTTTAACACATTTTTACGCCTTTGTATCAACATTGCCACTTGATCCTGTCGCTTTGATCACATTTCTCTCACACTGTTTAGATCCTATCACTCAATGTGCAGACTTGTTGGAAGAAAAACAAGCTGTATAAAGGAAAGTGTTTAATTGATTTCTGTTTGATTAATGGAATTACCTTTGAGAGCCAATAAAAATGATTGTCAGACTTTGTTAAGTAAAGAAAGGCAGCTTGAGGAAAAAAAAAACTTTGAACAAACTGTATGAAGATCTAATTAAAGGGATCTTGTAAAACCCTTCCAACACCTTTTCTCTTGCCTGCGCTAGATGCTGTAGTAATCACATTAAGCCTGGCTATTGCTCTAAGAAAGAATATTGTTTTATGCATTTTGAGTAACATAAAAGAAAAACAAAACAACAAAACATCAGCATAAAAAAAACCTGGGTACCCTAGAAAAGTAAGATTAGTCAATTATATTTTATAAAACTATCTCTTGAGCAAACTTCCAGTGTAGTTTATTCTACATTAGGGTTGTTGTGCCTAAACATAATGTAGTATCCAATTTGGCTGTTTACAGTTGAGTTGAAAAATGTTAGTATGCTTGCAGGCATCTCTATGACCCCGGCTGATGCTCCGTGGCTAAGCCTGCATTAGAAACATTAGATTTGATACTTTATTATCTTTGTTTTCAATATAATAACATTTTATATGGTAGCTTTCTGAAAACAAAGTAAATGCATGCATATACATACTGTACTCACACCTATATATATGCATACACGCTAATATACACGCATAGGCCACTTTATTAGGTACACTTTGCTAGTACTGGGTTTGACCCCTCAGAACTGCCTTAATTCTTCATGACATAGATTCAACCAGGTGTTGGCAACATTCTTCAGAGGTTTTGGTCCATTTTGCCAAGACAGCATCATACAGTTGCTGCAGATTTGTCAGCTGCATCCATGAACCGTTGATACAAAGTTTTCATGTTGTTTATGCCAAATTCTGGCCCTAACATCTGAATGTCGCAGACGAAATTTAAAACATCAGATCAGGCAACATTTTTCCAATCTTCTATTGTCCAATTTTAACATCATAAAACAAGGAGTGCAGCAGTACATGAAATCGTCAAGGAGGAGCCCTTGCACGCCTTGACGTCATGCCGCCGGATCAGGAGGTCCGGCGGCCAACATTTGATGTTTACTGGTCAGTGCTTTCTGGGTGCTTTTTACTATTGCTCACAGCAGCCTTTTACTTTATGCAGTCATTTATGTATGTATGACATTGCTTATATTTTTACGCAATAAATTCATTGTTTATAATACTACACTATGAGCACCTTTATTCTCTATACCTGGCACTGAGCCTCCACACCTCAGCCCCAGTATTTCAGGCATTACTGCAGACCTTAGGAGCAAGCACTCTGAGACCAGATCGGTATCCTTCTTATACACCACTGAGGGACTACCAGAGGATCCTAACATCGGGTTGTCTTCATCTGGAACCCCAGGATGCATGTGATCCAGATATGCGCATTAACATTGTGTTTCTGGTGAGTAGACAATCTATTCGTATCGCCACAACAGAAAATCGGATTATACCTACAGTGTCAGAAATCTCATTGTGGACTGAGGAATCCATATTTTTACACCATAGTGGACTCATTTCTATTGCTTATATCTTTGTGACAAAGGTTTACTCGGTTTAATATTTCATGTAGCACTGCACTCCTTGTTTTATGATTTTATTAGAAAGGTTTTGTGGTTCCTTTTAGTGCATTGGTCACTTTTCAGATTGCACTCACTAACTTGCATATATTGTCCAATTTTGGTGAGCCTGTGTGAATTGTAGCCTCCGTTTCCTGTTCTTAGCTGACAGGAGTGGCACCCAATGTGGTCTTTTGTTGCTGTAGCCCATCTACTTCAAGGTTCAGCGTGTCGTGCGTTCAGAGATGGTATTCTACATACCTTGATTGCAGTTACTTTTTTCTTTCTATCATCTTGAATAGTGATGGGCTATATGTTCGAGTTGAGTCAAGTTTTACTTGAACATCGGCTGTTCATGTGTTCAGCAAACTGCTGAGGAGGGGAGTAGGATGAGTTGAGCTGCTAAAAGTAAAAGTGCTTCTGTCAAAAAAAAATTTGAAATAAATTGCAGCACAGTCTGTCCGGTTTTAATAACGATCTCCTTTAAATACTTGGGCATTCTAATTAGTTCTAACTTATTAGACTACTGTCGATTAAATATAGACCACATTGCTGACCCATTTTAAAGACGAGGTGAAGATGTGGTCTAAGTTCTGGCCGTAGTAATGGTTCCACTGAAAACCTTCTGTCAGGGATCCTGCAGCGGTAGCCTCTAGCACTCCACAGACCGGAATCCCCCAAGGCGCGGAATCTAAGCTCCGACCTGCTTGTTCACCAGAGCCCCTGATGGTGGGGATGGACTTGGAGCAGGCCGAGACAAGGTCGCAGCCCCTGGGTTCACCCAGCTGTGGTAGAGGCACCGTTGAAGATGTATAGCGGGTAAGAGTCTGATGTGAGGAGGTAACTGAAGCAGCGTCGGGCAGGTCGGGTCGGTAACAGTGGTGGCGGTGTAGTACAGAATCAGCAGGCAGAGGGATAAAAAGGTCACAAGCCGGGTTCGTCAACAGGAGGTCAGAACGTATGGGGTTAAGCAGGAGAATGGTCAGACAAAGCCAGGGATCAGAGCAGGAGACGGACAGCAAATCAGGATCAGTCAGGGACGGCAACAAACAATCTACTCACAGGAACTCAGGAACACAAATAAGACCATACGGCACTTGAGCATTGAAAGAGCCCGGTTTAAATAGCCCGCCCGACTCCTGGCAGGCACTCCTGGGTCCTAGTGCTTGCCCAGCGCCGTCATTTGTAACAGGCGGGCCTGGGACCTAGTGCCCGCCTGCCTGTACGTTTTGTCAGGATTCTACGCATGTGCAGATTCGATCGCTGCGGCGATCTTCCCATTCCCTGACACTTTCTCTATCATAATTACTATTTTTCTCTCCTTGCTTTGGGAAAACCACCCACCAAGGATAAGGATAGAACAGTTACAGCATCCTAAGGATAGAGGAGGGATAGCTCTACCCAATCCCTGGCTGTATTACCTGGCTAGCTATTTGCAACGTGTATAAAGGTATAGTTGAAGGAGACACCACCTTTGCCCCAGCTGATGACTCCACTCTACAAGTAATGTTACACTGTACAGCCTCTAGTTCCTTACCGGAAGGTCTTGAGGCTCAGTCAGTTTGTAAGTCATTCCCTACCTACCGACTAATACATACAATTTGGTTCAAGGTCAAGCAACTTCAACAGGTTACAGGTCACACCACATATAGTCCCGTATGGCATAATGCGGCATTAACAGAACTAACCAAGATACAATATGTCACTAAGTGGAAATCCTATGGTATAACTAATTTGAAGCATATATTTGACAATGGTCAACTCATATCCTTCGATACGTTGAAGTCCAGGTATAATTTACCATCCACTATGTTGTTTTATTACATACAGTTAAAACATGCAGTCACCGCTCAAAGCCCATCAGCCTTATGGCACTCCTCCCCCACCCCTATTTTCAACTACTTGCACTCAGTCACAGCTATTAAGGGGCTCATTTCTCTCTGCTATAGTATGCTTCTGACAGATTATTTAGAAAAATACCTAAATAGAGTTAGTGGGCAGTAGGAGCGAGATGAGAAAGACAAATGGGAAGCTGTATTGCAAGCTATCCATCTTAGCTCGCTGACAGTTTCTCACCGTATATCAAAATTGTATATTGTACTTACGGCTTTTTATACACCAGCTAAATTGTATATGATGGGGCTACGTTAGGACCCTCTTTGTGGTAGATGTAAGATGGACGATGGGGATCTTATTCACATGCTATGGCGGTGCCCGAAACTTCATCAATACTGGGAGGAAGCGGTCAACACTCTTTATTTAGTGTTTCAAACTAATCTAATTCCAGACACAAGGTCATTCTTGTGCGTTGGAAATCAGAAACTCCCCCGGCTATGGAGGATTGGAGACAGAATATGGGAACCATTTTATGATACAATCATTTAATTTACAAATAACGTGGGTGCCCAGGTAAATTTGAGAAACTTTGGGAAGCATGAGTGGCCACTCTGGGTCTTGCCCCACTTGATTTGATAATGCATAGGTTGCTGTAATTATCCTTTAATGATGTATTCTGCCTGCTGCCTTTTTACAATCTGCCCAGGTTTACTTAGATCACGAAGTAAGGAGATCCGTATACTCTATTGCATGCTGGTCTACTGCTAGAGAGGAACCCCTGCTGCCCTATATGTGGGGATTCACATATAACTTTGTTGCATAATATCACTACAATTTTGTTCTTTCTATTTGCTTGTTGGATGACTGGTAACACTGGAAGTTTTCTTTTCTTACATTTGTTCTTTTTATTATTGGATGGCTCTTTCTTACTGTTTTGTATATGGTTCTATGTACTGTTCTTTGTATGCCTTAAACACTAATAAACAATACTTTTGATTTTAAAACAAATTGCACCACAGTACCTGCAGTTACAGAGGTCAGCAAGGGCTTGATTTAGAATAACTAATCTATTCAGATATCAGTTGCAAAATTCTTGTAAGGTATAAAGTATGCTTTACTATAACCCTATATATATATAAATTACCAAAATTAAAAAAAAATATATATAAAAAAATATTTACCATTCTATTATTTTGTTTCACCACTTTCTGACCGTGCTATATCCAAAAGACAGCTGCAGCATGGTCGGCTAGTCCTAGGAGGTTGTGTATGGACGTCCTCCTAGAATCATACCTCCCCCCCACGTGCCCCCCGGGCTCGCATAAGGTGCGATCTGTGATTGCTGTGTTCTTTGGATGCAACTGATCATAGATAGAGGTAAAGGGCCAATCAGAGCAGACCATTACCATGTGACCAGCTGTGTTCAATCATAGCTGATCACAGCGTAAACAGGAAATGCCGGTTATCGGCAGTCCTCTCCTCATGCTGATAGATCAAGCGGTAAGCAGTGATCTACACAAGGGACATCTACGTTGATAATCAGTGCCCTGATTATCAGTGTAGCCACCTTTCAGTGCCCATCAGAGATGCCTGTCAGTGCCCTTTCAGTGTTAGATATTGGTGTCCATCAGTGTTAACTATCATTGCTCATCAGTGATGCCTGTCAGTGCCTCCTCATCAGTCCTGTCTATCAGTGCCGATTAGTGCCACCTATCAGTGTCCATTAGTGCCGCATATCAGTGCAGCCTCATCAGTGCCCATCAGGGCCACCTCATCAGTGCCCATCAGTACAGCCTTTCAGTGCTCATCATTGCAGCCTATCAGTGCCCATCAGTGCAGCAACTCAGTGAAAGAAAAAAATCACTTATTTACAAAACTTTATAACAGAAAGTAAGGAAAACCTTTGTTTCTTTCAAAATTTTTGATCTTTTTTCATTTGTTTAGCAAAAAATAAAAACTCCAGTGGTGATTAAATATTACCAAAATAAAGTTCTTTTTGTCTAATAAAAAATTCTAAAAATTTTGTTTGAGTACAGTGTTGAATGACCACACAATTGTGATTCAAAGTGCATCAGCGCTGAAAGCTGAAAATTGGCCTAGGCAGGAAGGGGGTGAAAGTACCCGGTAGGCAACTGGTTAAGCAAGGAGAGTTAAAGCTGTAGTAAACACCACTTTGTGACTTGTATCTACAAGAAAGGTTATAATAAAGCTGTTTCAGAAATAGTCACTATTTGTGCAGCTAGTGATATCACTGGCGTATGTGCACTGTGCTCTGAATGTACAGCATACAAAGCATGGCGTCCCTTCAGAGCACTGTGCCGTGATCATGGCTCTTGTGCACATGTACAGGAGTGACATCATCATTCAAATGGCTGGAGCCTGCAAACCTGGAAGGAAGACTGGATGAAGATGGAAACCCTGACAGTGGTGACAGCATGCCGCTGGAGGGATCTGTTTTAGGGTATGAAATGCATAAAAGCATATTACACTGTTAACCTCCCTGGCGGTATGATTATTTCAGATTTTTGGTGCTGAAAGCTGTACCAGTTTTTTGCATGGAAATATGTATTTTTTTATTGTAGGCCTGTAATTTTTAGGAATAACTCACTGAAATCTGTCCGAGCAAGAGTCTAGTAAAGATCCCGGGTATGCTAAAATTTGAAACACAAAATCATAAATTATAATTTAATAAATAATCATAAAAATAATAATATAATAATAATTAATTTAATTCAATAATATAATCAAACCAAATTTACTGAAAGTTGAAATATAGCGCCAAGTTCGCACATCACTGAGCAAAGTCGCAGAATCGTTTTCAGTGTCTGATGACGAATTTCCCCCACAAATCATTATCACTCAATTCTGCAAGTGGTTCTGATTTACTATCGCTGTTCTCTAGCTGGTCTAAAACCGCTTTTGACCTAAACGGACGCTTTTTGGACGCCGTGGACTTTTCCCAGTTTCCAGGCAGAAAGAACAGTAAAAATGCAGGCAGGGCACAGGACAAAGCACTTGGGACAAAATGTATGTGAAATGGTTTGATACAGTAATGTTTTACTATGTGATTTTAGTGATTTTAGCGAATGTCACTTTTTGTCATTTTTGGATTTCCCGCCGTTCCGTCCCCCGTACGTCCCAACGTCGCAGGAAACGGAACCCAGAAGACAGATGCCGGCATCCATCGGATTACATTGCCGGGGACACTGCAGGAGGGACATCGTGGGAGAGCAGGACAAGGTAAGTCAAGGTAAGTGATCGAGGGATCATGGAGCAGCGCCGCATAGTATTCCTGAGTGTAGCTCGGGGTTACCACTTGTGGTACTGAAACTTTACCCCGAGCTACACTCGGGAATACCGCCAGGGAGGTTAACTTGCAGGGGTAAGGTTTTTTTTTTTTTTAACACTCTTTACTACCCCTTTCAGCAGATCCAGATATAGCAAAACATCTTAGCCTTTGTAGTCCAATCACCTAAGCTATAGCTCCCAATTGCCCCTCATTTGGAGGGACTGCTCTTCTTTTGAAGTCCCTTTTTTTCTAAAATTCTTAAACTAAATTTTTAGCTATTTTTAGCCACATTCTTCTGCTTCCTCTACATTGCTAGGCCAAACGTCTAGTTGTAGAAAAAGCACTCATTAACCTTATCCCTGGTCACCTGATTATACTTTTAGTATTGTGTATTCCATCATTCTTAGCACCAGTGGGCATTCAAGTCCCTTCATTCATAAAATTTGGCTAATGTGAGGATGCTGCTTGCACCAACATGCACAGGCCCAGGGGCAGACTGACCATTTGGAAACTCGGGCACTGCCCGAGGGCCCGGGGGTCAGTAGGGGGCCCCATGAGATGCCCCTGGTACCTTTTTCATAGGCTTTTTTGAGTGTGGGCAAGGACACAGGGGCCCCATGATCCCTATTGCCCGGGGGCCCCATGAGTTGTCAGTCTGCCCCTGCACAGGCCACCAAGGCTACACACACAAAACATGCCTCTGCTCCACCTCAAAAGGAGATGACCTAGAGATTTCCCATGCTAGAGGAGCAGAGGTGTGTCTTCTGTATGTTGTCCTCTTGGGCTCCCTGTTCATGTAGGCACAGGCAGAATCTTTATGTCAGGCCATTCTCTTCTCATGGGAGACTGCATAAATGGGTGGCTATGGTGGAACTCCTTAGAACCCTGAAAGGCAAAGGAGAGACCCAAAAAAGGAGGGTGAGGGCAGCAAACATGGGACTTGTTGAAGCTGGAAAAAAGGGAAGTATCAAAAGATGGAGAAATATCATGCAATGAGGGGGATTTTCAAACTTGAGCAGCCAGAATCTGGAGCAGTTGTACATGCCAACCAATCAGCTTCTATGGTATGTTTCTTTTTCAAAAATTAGCTAAAAAAGCTGAAGATAAAAGATTTCAGATTTAGTCTGCTCTAGACTTATTAAGTTCCCTCCGAAGTAATCGTTGACATCTGTAGCTAAAATCTAAAAACAACTAGGGCTTAGATTAGAACCGATGATTGGTTAAATTCTATGTTGTCTGTGATTGGGTGTTAATAGATGTTATACAGCTTTTCTTTATTAAGAACCAATCCCTCAGTCCACAATCACACTTCTATGCTTAAAGTAAATCAGAGATGACAGACTCATCAAAATCAAGCCTTTTGAAAAATATTATTTGTGAAATAGCTGCTAGGCCAGAGAGTAGGGTTAGCTCATCATCTGTCCTTGAACATTAGATGTGTGTGTTCTATTGCTTGACCTGCTGATCCTGATATTGTGGAGGGAGATTTTTTTTCAGCTTATTTTCAGCCTAGTGGTCCCAATGAGATTAGGACAATGCCAAGAGTTTCTGCATAAAGATACGTATTGGGGCAGTATGACCTTGTATGTGTATGAACACAACATTCAGGGCAAAGTTTATTGGTGACATTGTTGTCCCTAGTGTATTCTCTGAGGGTATATGAAGATAAAACGCACCATAGCAGAGGAAGAAAAAAAAAGGGATGTCATCAGTGTCCTAACTATCACCAGTACGGGAAATGAGGGGAACATCTCCCCAAAGGATGTACAGACAGCTGCAGAACCCAACCAGATTATCTTCTTGTTCCCCATTCAACCAAAAGTAAGTAAAAAAAAAAGTAGCTGAATATTCAAATCCCTCATAAATCATTATTTTTGCAAAAGTCAAGTGTGCAAATACTCAATGACAGTTTTTGCTCACACTGGTGGTTGAGGGGTGGAAAATAGATGTGTACACACATTTTTGTTTCATTTTATGTGCCTTTGTTCATTGAAGAATTTTGTTTCATCGTATTCTTTATGTTAAACCAATTTGTTTTTGCAATTCATTTCGTATTATCAGCATTCATTTCATATATAGTATATAGTTGGTCCAGGTTGATTTGAAAAAGTTTGCAGTTTTTCCAGAAGACTGCTATATATTCTATATATTATCGAATCAAGCAGAATTGGATTGGAAGGATTCAATATTTTCAGATGCTAGTCTAACCCACCAAGAAAAATTGCACAAGCTGGTTGAACATCGAACTGCATCATGCGCATCTGAATTAACGAATGGAATGAAATTTGGATCCATTCGTTATCCAAATCTGAGTTATCAAATAAATTAAAAAAATGATTTAATTTCCCCATGGGCCCAAACTACTATTGCATCATGCCTTTCAAAGGAAATGAAGGAAACATGCACTTTTTTTTTTAGATTCATTGACATTGGTTACTATGACCATTCTGAGATTTGTATACATTTGAATCTGTGAAATTGAAATTTTCACCCGAAAAATTAATCATAACAAAATGAAACCTACATGTCTAGTGGAAAAAACAGCGGTTGAGCCACATTCTTCTGGTAGAACGTTTGGAGACTAAAATCAAAGGGCATTTATCAACAGAAGATGGCTTGTGGCAAAAAAGGCAAAAGCTAAATCTGAAAAAAAAGATGAAGTTGTATTAACCAGCAAGTTTCTTCATTTTAGCTTGACGGGTCACTTCAAGTTGAACAATTACATTTGAGTTTTTGAATAATCATGGATTTTGCTCCAATTAAACATCTCTCTTTATTTCTCCACCGATTACCATGCATTCGGGCTGTATGTATATTTTAGCTGTCTGGAGCAGATTTCACTGCTCTGAAGCCGCTCTGTTCCTTGAAATGATCTGTGTTGCATTGTTAGACAGTATTCAGCTAGTCTCTTTCACGCTCCTAATTGGAAAGGAGGAATAGATGTGGAAGCCTGGTTAAGTGATGTGTCGAGTCATATAACTGAACAGCTAAGTGATTGATCACTTGCAGGAGATTGGACCGTGTTTTCTTTTTTGTCTTCTCCAACACAATGAAAATGAGACGCTGTGACAAAAGAATATGCATTAATAGCAATCAGAAATGAAGGAAAACAATGGCTGCCTGAATAAATGGGATTGTTGAAGTGATGAGCAAATTATTATTAAAATGGTAACAATACGTGTAATATAAATAGACCCTTGAAGGTCAGGTCATACTCCTTGATGCCCACTGCCACAAGCAATAACATCATATGCATTAAAAAAAACATTATATAGAGGATATATCAAGAAACAGTGTTGTGAACCGGGGGAACACGCCCACTCGTTAATCTCTTCCATCGGCCCTTGGGTGATTCCCTTGAGTAATATGAGTGTTCTGTTTCAAGTGGCGCATTACGCATTGGCATACATTCTTAGACCCAGTTTTCAGCACAGTATGGTCATCTGCTGAAATGGAAACATCCACAGGCAGCTTAGCTCATCAATAAGACACAGAAGCTGAATCCAATGCAATATTACTTTTTCAAATTGCAGTACAGAGGATGTGTTTCCAGTTTTTGGAAGTGTTAGGAGACAATGACTTTCCTAAGCCCTGTCTCTGTGAATAACTAGCACTGAATGTCCAAACAATGAAGAAACAGGGAAGGTATAGCTATGACTAAATGAATGACATACTAAGCAAGTTGTAGTGACTAAAAGCTGCCACAAGATGTAAACACAAAAATAATAATAACTTGATGCAGTGTAATACAGTGCATAAAAAATCATGAAATTGGGGCTGAGCAATGGTATAGGGCCCCAAGAAACCCAGTACTCAGGAGAACACTTACAGGAGAAGCCAGTGTGGTCTGGTCTACCCATTCCAGGCTTATCTGGCAAATGGACCCCTCAGTGGCCTCAATTCATAAGGCCATTTCCTATAGGGATATTCTCATAGAGGTTACAGGAAGGAGAAGTACATACAAGTCTTTTTGCAAAGGTTTACTGAATTGATAAGTGCAAGGTACAGGTTAACCCCCCATAAGTGTGGTGATATACAGTTTACAATTCCAGTCAAGCAAGTAGCTATAAAATAAGAGATAACAGAGAGCAGAGACAAAATGAGAGGCTCATACCTAAATGAGCAATGTCCCAGAGTCAATCATCCCCATTTGAGGAACCAATCTCTTCATATCTTCAAGCTAATAATATAGGCTCCCTGCCTACATGCTGGTCCGTACTATTGTGCCCATAGGGAAAACCCATAATTCACTCTCCTTGTGACAACTATTTGATGGTTTTACACCTTCTCAATATAACCTTACCCAAGGTTCCTCTCTCCTGGCGCATAACCCAAAATGAGCGATCTACCAGAGTCATTCATCCCCATTTGGGGAACCAATCTCTTCATATCTTCAAGCTAATGATATAGGCTCCCTGCCTATATGCTAGTCCATACTATTGTGCCCATAGGGAAAGCCCATAATTCACTTTCCTTGTAACTATTTGACAGTTTCACCTTCTCAATATACCCTTACCCAAGGTGCCTCTCTCCTGGCGCATAACCCAAGCAAATTCTAAGCCGAATCTCACCCATAAGCCAGGTATTTAGTGGCCAACTAGAGGAACTACGACAGGCAACATTTGTGCCTACCTACCCTACAAGAGAATAAAGGCTGAGTAATTTGTACATATGTGGTATATTACTTTGAAACTATACTTAAAGCAAAACTCCTGCTTTGGTTTTCATTGTATGTTTACATTGGTCCAACTTGGACCAATGTAAGTATGCATTTGGTATAATTGATAGACCACAATGGAATCTGACCACAGTGATAGCACTGCTACACTGATAGCCACAATCTTCCAGTTCCTGTGTGCCACTAACCACAGGGAGTTGCAAATTTGGCACCACCATAACTTACAGAACACTTTGGGCGTGATTTACTAACACCAGAGAGTGCAAAATGTGGTACGTGTATGGTAGCCAATCAGCTTCTAACTTCCTTTTGTTCAAATGAGCTTTGACAAAAAATACTTGGAAGCTGATTGGTTTCTATGCAGAGATTTTGCACTCTCCAGTTTCTGTAAATCAGTCCTTTTGCATCTTTCTCAATGAATGCAATATGTACAGTATAGGCATTAGGAATGAGCTGACAGTTTGGCCCAAAACTAGGTTCAGACCAAACTTTGGATTTTCGGGCATTCAGTATTTTGCCCATTCCACCGACTGTTCAGTGAGAGCTGAGGATCATATATAGAAGATGTTTCTACCGCTTCTATATATATGACAACTATTAACATGTACCACAGCTCCCATATATAGCATGGTTTTCATCTGTGTAGGTAACTCTTTGCCTAGAGTTCAGCTTTTTCCAAAGCCAATACTTTTTTTTTATTTTTACCATAATAAGTTAGCTATGAGCTAGTTACATAAGTTGCATATACCTTTCCTAACATGTTCACAATAATATGCATTCAACCTTGGCTCAGATACAAGTGCTATAGTTACAAATGTATAAAGTATAAGTATTTAAAATGGTTCTGCCATTATGTGTAGGAGTTGCATTTTAAATTTCCACCGGGTAATAAATGTGTTTACTGAATTTAAGTGAAAAAGGTAATAATAAGAGGAACATTTACATTGCATCTAATCATAATAATAATAATACT
This sequence comes from Staurois parvus, assembly GCF_062004578.1. Taxonomy (NCBI): domain Eukaryota; kingdom Metazoa; phylum Chordata; class Amphibia; order Anura; family Ranidae; genus Staurois; species Staurois parvus. Next base: position 9,879,405 of record NW_028318294.1, on the reverse strand, counting down.
ACTACTACACATTATCCTTCCTGTACTAACTGAAAAAGCAACAACAAATGGAAAAGTTGGACATCCTTGAAAACTATTTTATTAACCCCTTTTACTGAGGGTCATGTTGCTTGTGGGTTTTTTTTAGACAATATATATTATTTTACTATAATATCCTTTGCAAGGTTTTCTAATCAAAAGCCACTTTTTTTTTTCTTTAAATCAAGTATCTTTTGTCGTGTCTCCAGAATGATTGTCAATGTTCCGTGTATAGAATACTTTGTTCCACACAGGCTAAAGTTTTCAAATCAGAAACACATTGAGTGGGATTTATCAAGCAACTTACTAACAGAATAAGGCAGCTATTTGGAGAAAATTAGACTGCTTCATATTTAGCAAAAGATTTAACTAGTTCAGCTTCTACACCTGTACACCTTCTATGGATCGGAGTCATTTTTTTAAATTTTTATTATGGGCCTGTTTATTCAGTAATATCTTTGTCATTACTTAAGATGACAAAGTAATACATAAAAAATATTTTAGGGCTAACAAGACTTTCTTATGATGATATCGTCTAGAAAAAAATATTTTATTTATATGCAAGCCATAAATAAAAAATGAACAAAACAAAAATAAGCACTTTTTTCTACTTTGATCAGTAAAAAAAAAAGAGTGGATAAAAAAATAAATAAATAAATAATTTGTCTTATTTAAAATGCTACTTAAATTATGTTTCTGGTGCAAAGAATTGAAAATTGATCTACAAATTAAATGAAAGGTTATAATTTTAATCTTGTGCTTTTATTTAAAGATTGTATATTACAGAAATATTAAAAAAAAAATAGAAATGAACAGGAAAATGAGGAAATTATTAGTTAAGGGGAGAAGGGAAAGAAGGAGTTAATTAGGCCCAATTAAGGTAATTTAAGGGAGAATATGTGGTTAAATAGGAGCAAATTTTATTTAACATTTTTTTTTTGTCCGGTTGACTTAATTGATGTAGCCCTTTCTGGGGGTATGAGGGCTATGGAAAAATGCTTCCCTTCAAGCATGATATTGTGCTAAACATGTGGGTAAATAGGAGAACCAGAACCTTTGCTAAGTTAAAGAGTGGAATTGATAATAAAGGTGGCAATGCTTCCATCAAGGACAGGGTGAACAGAAGGATATTCCTTACTGATAAAATGAACCAGTAATCTAGCCAAAGTACTTGGGAGTAGAGGAACCACTGCAACCAGTATACAGTATAACGGTAACCATACGTATATAGATGCAAACCAGTATAGAAATAATACAAGCCTTATACTGTATATAAGGAAAAATAATAATAGTACATACATTCAATGTAGAAACAGGTAATATCAGCAAAGGGCCCAACAGGAGCCCTGGTGGAGTTGTGCACATATACCATGGTACAGGGGCGGACTGACCATTTGGAAACTCGTGCACTGCCCGAGGGCCCGGGGTCAGTAGGGGGCCTCATAAGATGCCCCTGGTACCTTTTTCATAGGCTTTTTTGAGTTTGGGCAAGGACACAGGGGCCCCATGATCCCCTATTGCCCGGGGGCCCCATGAGTTGTCAGTCCGACCCTGCCATGGTATATATTATTGTTAATAAAGATACCTCCAAATCAATGCTGAAGAAAAGTTCAGCTGCAGGGGTCCCTGAAGATGATTATGATGCGGCATCCATTATGGTGTCGGAGACCTGATGACAAGATAAATAGTGATGGGGAAATACTTCAATTGTTTTCCCACCAGCTTGGAATGCAGCATCTGACCAGCAGAAACTGTGGTGCTGCTAAATTGTATGGATAAAACTAGCAATATAATCCCAGACCAGAAGGGAAAAGGTAAACTAAAATGACTAACATAGTTATTTAAATTCTATTGCAATAGACAGGTTCACCTCCTAATATACAGCAAGGTGACCACTACACCCGAACATCGCATCAGAGACTTGGCTACCTGGTATAGTGCATGTGTGAAAACAAATAGAGAACACAATTTAATGTAAATGGCCTGTCCCACTAGTTTGGTGGATGATAGTGGAATCAGGCATTAGGAGGGTTCTGTTGACTGTGATTCTACCTAATGGCTATCTGGCACTAGTGGGTTTTACCACTGCATTCTTTGGGGAAGGTATGGAGACAGCCTCAAGAGGAGACTGAAACATACTAGATAATTCTGGCAATATATTGTCCCTTCATCAGTTGATGAACATAGTGCATAATCAATCCATTAGTTTGTTTATACATTGACCTCTGACCCGCTGTAGTCTAGTTGGAACTCCAGTCTTCAGGTTTTCCCATTGCCCCATTGCCTGGGCCTCCAACGGTCCTCTCTTTTCCCCTCTTCTATATGGGCTTATTCAGAGACATTCATCTCTATCTCCTGATGAAGTGGATAAAATCCAAGGAATGCAGCAAGTTTTAGAGAATCTGTACTTGTAATCTATATTGATTGTGATGTAATGCAAATATAATGTGCTTTTAGATGTTAAGTTGTTGAAAATGCTGTATTTTTACTCAATAAGTACACAAATAAAAGGTACGTTTTAAGAAAACAGCATTGTTGTGCCTGAAAAATCCCACCATGTCAAATGCATTGTCTAGTCAAACAAGGGAACAAATATATTTCTGCTACCAGTCTTTAGATATTATGTATACTCAGAAGCCATGAGCAACAGTAGTTAAATATTAAACATAGGAGCACTTGCCTAGGTAACCCTTGCTTCTGATCTGGATTTTGCATCAGCATTTCCATTTTTATTTAGGCATGTGTTCCCAGCCCCCCTCTCTCTCTCTTTTTCTTTCTCTCTCCACTTCCACCTTTTGGGGTTTCCAACCCAACAACCCAGAGACAGGAATAGCTATGTGAAATTAATTCTGTGATAAGTAGCATAGCTATTTAGAAATGCAGACAGTAGAGGGCAGCACATCCCTACGTAATATCATAGGCAGCTCATTCCTTTGAGCAACAGATGAAAAAAAGTTGATATAAAAGTAACAAAGTTTAAAACACTGTATCAGACCCATTTTTTGACAGTTGCACCTTCTACTGCTGCTGTAATTACACAGAAAGGTGTCTTTAAGGTTAAGGTAAATGATTTTCCACATTGTGATTACTTGCTATAGCAGGTACAGTCATGGCCGAAATTGTTGGCACCCTTGATATTTTTCCTGAAAATCAAGTATTTCACACAAAAAAGGTATTGCATTAACACATGTTTTGCTATACACATGTTTATTCCCTTTGTATGTATTGGAACAAATATAAAACAGAGGCAGAAAAGCAAATATGACATAATGTCACACAAAACCCCAAAAATGGGCTGGACAAAAGTATTGGCACCCTTAACTTAATATTTGGTTGCACACCCTTTGGAAAACATAACTGAAATCAGTCGCTTCCTATAACCATCAATAAGCTTCTGACACCTCTCACCCGGAATTTTGGACCACTCTTCCTTTGCAAACAGCTCCAGGTCTCTCTTATTGGAAGGACACCTTTTCCCAACAGCAATTTTAAGATCTCTCCACAGGTGTTCAATGGGATTTAGATCTGGGCTCATTGCTGGCCACTTCAGAACTCTCCAGCGCTTCTTTGCCATCCATTTCTGAGTGCTTTTTGACGTATGTTTGGGGTCATTGTCCTGCTGGAAGACCCAGGATCTTGGACGCAAACCCAGCTTTCTGACACTGGGCCCTACAGTGCGACCCAAAATCCTTTGGTAATCCTCAGATTTCATGATGCCTTGCACACAGTCAAGGCACCCAGTGCCAGAGGCAGCAAAACAACCCCAAAACATCATTGAACCTCCACCATATTTTACCGTAGGTACTGTGTTTTGTTCTTTGTAGGCCTCATTCCGTTTTCGGTAAACAGTAGAATGATGTGCTTTACCGAAAAGCTCTATCTTGGTCTCATCTGTCCACAAGACGTTTTCCCAGAAGGCTTTTGGCTTACTCAAGTACATTTTGGCAAACTGTAGTCTTGCTTTTTTATGTCTCTGTGTCAGCAGTGGGGTCCTCCTGGGTCTCCTGCCATAGCGTTTCATTTCATTTAAATGTCGACGGATAGTTCGCGCTGACACTGATGCTCCCTGAGCCTGCAGGACAGCTTGAATGTCTTTGGAACATGTTTGGGGCTGCTTATCCACCATCCGGACTATTCTGCGTTGCAATCTTTCATCAATTTTCCTCATCCGTCCACGACCAGGGAGATTAGCTACAGTGCCATGGGTTGCAAACTTCTTGATAATGTTGCGCACTGTGGACAAAGGCAAATCTAGTTCTCTGGAGATGGACTTGTAACCTTGAGATTGTTGATATTTTGCCACAATTTTGGTTCTCAGGTCCTCAGACAGTTCTCGTCTCCTCTTTCTGTTGTCCATGCTTAGTGTGGCACAGACAGACACACAATGCAAAGGTTAAGTGAACGTCTCTCCTTTTTATCTGCTTTCAGGTGTGATTTCTATATTGCCCACACCTGTTACTTGCCCCAGGTGAGTTTACAGGAGCATCACATGCTTGTAACATTCTTATTTATCCGCAGTTGTGAAAGGGTGCCAATACTTTTGTCCAGCCCATTTTTGGAGGTTTGTGTGACATTATGTCGAATTTGCTTTCTTTCCTCCCTTTTTTTGTTTTGTCCCAATACACACAAAGGGAATAAACATGTGTATAGCAAAACATGTGTTAATGCAATACGTTTCGTGAGAAATACATGATTTCCTGGAGAAATATCAAGGGTGCCAACAATTTCGGCCATGACTGTATAATCATTGCAGATATCAATATTAAAATTATGAGGGATCCTTGAGTGTTGTTTTATGATTGTATATCTTTAATATTTCAATAAAAACTTTGTGGAATTAAAATTATGAGGGATATACAGTGCCTTGAAAAAGTATTCACACCCCTTAAAATTTTACACATTTTGTCAAGTAACAACCAAAAATGTAAATGTATTTTATTGGGATTATATGTGATAGAACATCACAAAGTGGCACATAACTGTGAAGTGGAAGGAAAATGATAAATGGTTTTCAAAGTTTTTTACAAATAAATATGTGAAAAGTGTGGCGTGCATTTGTACTAAGTCCCCCTAAGTCAATACTTTGTAGAACCACCTTTCGCTGCAATTACAGTAGCAAGTCTTTTTGGGGATGTCTCTACCAGCTTTACACATCTAGAGAGGAACATTTTTGCCCATTATTCTTTCCAAAATAGCTCAAGCTCTGTCAAATTGGATGAAGAGCATTTGTGAACAGTATTTTTTAAGTCTTGCCACAGATTCTCCATTGGATTTAGGTCTGTACTTTGACTGGGCCATTCTAACACATGAATATGCTTTGATCTAAACCATGCCATTGTAGCTCTGGCTGTATATTTAGGGTCGTTGTCCTGCTGGAAGGTGAACCTCTGCCCCAGTCTCAAGTCTTTTGCAGACTCTAACAGGTTTTCTTCCAAGATTGCCCTGTATTTGGCTCCATCCATCTTCCCATCAACTCTGACCAGCTTCCCTGTCCCTGCTGAAGAAAAGCATCCCACAACATGATGCTGCCGCCATTATGTTTCACGGTGGGGATGGTGTGTTCAGGGTGATGTGCAGTGTTAGTTTTCCATCACACATAGCGTTTTGCTTTCAGGCCAAAAAGTTCAATTTTGGTCTCATCTTACCAGAGCCCCTTCTTCCACATGTTTGCTATGTCCCTCACATCACTCCTCGCAAACTGCAAACAGGACTTCTTATGGCTTTCTTTCATCAATGGCTATCTTCTTACCACTCATCCTTAAAGGCCAGATTTGTGGAGTGCACGACTAATAGTTGTCCTGTGGACAAATTCTCCCACCTGAGCTGTGGATCTCTGCAGCTCCTCCAGAGTTACCATGGGTCTCTTGGCTGCTTCTCTGATGAATGCTCTCCTTGCCCGGCCTGTCAGTTTAGATGGACGGCCATGTCTTGGTAGGTTTGCAGTTGTGCCATACTCTTTCCATTTTCAGATGATGGATTGAACAGTGCTCCATTAGATGTTCAAAGCTTGGGATATTTTTTTATAACCTAACTCTGCTTAATAATTCTCCACAACTTTATCTCTGACCTGTCTGGTGTGTTCCTTGGCCTTCATGATGCTGTTTGTTCACTAATGTTCTCTAACAAACCTCTGAGGGCTTCACAGAACATATGTATTTATACTGAGATTACATTACACACAGGTGGACTCTATTTACTAATTAGGTGACTTCTGAAGGCAATTGGTTCCACTAGATTTTAGTTAGGGGTATCAGATTAAGGGGGGCTGAATATAAATGCACGCCACATTTTTCAGATATTTATTTGTAATTTTCCTTCCGCTTCACAATTATGTGCCACTTTGTGTTGGTCTATTACATAAAATCCCAACAAAATACATTTACGTTTTTAGTTGTAACATTACAAAATGTGGAAAATTTCAAGGGGTATGACTACTTTTTCAAGGCACTGTAACTCTTTAATGTCCCACTCCCCAGAAGCACATACTGTCCTACCCTTTGGCCTTTTCCAGGTCTGTTCGGCCACTGGCAGCAAAGCTATGTAAGCTCAAAGTAAGTTTAATTGAAGCTTTGAAATGAAATGTTTTGATTGGATTTGGGCTTTAAAGCATAATTTGCTCAAGTTAATTTTATTTTGGTATATACAGTGATCATATACAATTGGACAATATGTGGAGATAGAATTATATATGAACAATTGCTTTTCCAAATTTCTGTTTTGTTTGTCCTCAGCACAAACAAACCATCTGAATGCCTAAATCAATGTGTTCTTTTTGTAGGTTTGGGAATTCAGGGGTTAGTTGCTTGAGTCGAAATACAGACAGAGAAAAGATCAATTCCTGGCACTTAAAGTCCCACTCATTAATTTAGTGGGTACAGGCGATAAATAGTGCAAGTCTGCTTTATTTCAGAGGCTTTTCCAAGAGGAAACAATTGAGGAGAACTCAGAAAACACATTTTTTTATGTGATTGCAGCATTCAACTTAATCAGCAGCAACCCAACGGCCGGATCGCAGAGCCAAGACTACCAGTAATAGGTGTTCACACTTTGTGTCCCATATCACTGCAGGTTTTACATACTGTATAAGGGGAAGGTGAAGGTGTGACAATAAAATGAATAAAATCGTTTGACAAAGAGCTAACAGAGAACACAAAATCACCCAAGGGTGCAGACACCCCTACCATATTCAAACACATAGATAAAGACCAGCTATGGATGGAAAACAATTAACTTGCTTCTGAATACCCATATGGAAGAAAAATATATTTGAAATATATTTTAAAAATATTATTCCCAAATATATTGACATATATTAGAAATGCTACAATGTTGGCCATATTCAATTTATTTCAAAATATATTTCAATAAATAAATAAATAAGAAAAAAAAAAAAAAAATATATATATATATATATATATATATATATATAGCATGTCAAAATGCGTTTTTATTACAAAATATATGAAAGGTATTTTTAAAAATATGTTTCAAATATACTGTATGTCTTTAAAAATACAAATCTACATTTGTAGAATGCATTTACAAATATATGTAGAAATATATGTTGAAATTACTTTTTTATATGTTAAAAAAAATCTGAAGAATATATTTAAAAAATATATATTTTGAAAAATATTTTTCATACATTTTGTAATATATAAAAAACGCACTTCATCATGCAGTAAATAAATAAGTAAATATATATATATATATATATATATATATATATATATATATATATATATATACAGTATATATATAGCCTTTGCACCAGGTATATAGCCCTTATATGTAAAAAGTCAGCCAATACAGAATAGGAATAATTCCAGCCAACAGGGAGAGGAGGGATGATGTCATTGTTGGTGGGTAGACTTTTTAAGGCAATTTTGATTTTTACATAGAGTTTTTAAAGCTGCTACCTATGGATTGCTAGAGAGTTGTATGAGATGGAGCAACAAAGAGGTGGCAACCTGTATACACATCTGTATTCATAGCTGGACAGGATAGCAGGAGGACTGGTATGGTTCATTTTAAAGCTCAACTCCAGCCAAAAATATGTATTTTGTTTTGGATTTCAGGTTTTCATGGCCTATTAAGGTTTCAAAAAGGAGGAAGTTAGATCATTCTTAGGGTCCGTGTATTTTTTTTTATCATTGTAGAAGTTATAAAAACACAAAATGAGGGAAATTGAATAAAGTTCTAATGACTTTGTTTTAGCATTTGTTTTCCCATTGTTTGCCTCCTCCCGCCCCCTCCTGTTACAGAATGCGAACGGAGCCACATCTCAGTGTCCACCTGCCCCTACCCACTCCCATTATATATTGTGGCTCATCTATGCTGGGGTAAGGTCTTGATAAAAGAGCATTCCACACATGCTCTGAAATGCATCACCGCCCCCTCCTGAGCTCACTTCCGACCAATGTGTTCCATGCCGACGGTGTGCGTTTCATGAGCGATCCCAGAACAGCGGTTGCCATCTTGGACCTGTGCTCTCTGCTCCCCTGCAGCTGCTGATTGGCACAGTGTGAGAGAGATATATAGTGACAGGAACCCATCCACAGGAGGTATACTTTGATGACCCCTTTGACATCCTTGATCATGTAAGTATTTTTAACCATTTTTCTTTGAATAAAACATTGGAATACTTTGAAGCACATTTCCATGTCCCTGTACATGTGATGTGCCCCAAAAAGTTGTGAGCAGGGACGTGTAATATCATTTTCACCTATGAAAGAACTGAAGAAGCAGGAGCAGGTCTCTTTCAAAAAAGTACCCACTTCCAAAAAAAAACTTTAAATGTGTTGGGGTGGGGGTGGGGACGAGAATAAGTGGTACTTTTTTTGAGTAAAGGTCCACCTTAACTGATGGTAGATCTGCTTTAATTTAATGTATATAATACAATATTTTTACCATTGAATAGGTTCATAACATTACATTTCCCAATATTCAATTTCATTTGTTATTCATTACATAATCTGACTCTTCAGCTTTAAAAGATAATTATTTTAAAAAAATGTAAGAGCTTTATTATATTTAAAAAAATCTGGCTGTAATTCTAAGTTAATTAAGAAAACAAAATCAAAATTTAGGTCAGCTGCTAAAGGAAACTTATTGCAGTTTTAAATAATCTCTGTTTTTGAATAGTGTTGTTGAGAAGGGGACATAGATATAGAACCATATCTCATTTATTTAAAGAACATTTTATGTTGTTCCTTTATATAATATTATTTATATAGCTCTAATTTGGGAATACTGCTGGTGTTTTAACGAGCAAATAAAGACAATTAAACATTTACAATGGACATAAAATCTGAATATCATTATACTGTTTACTTATTTTGCTGGAACCCAACAGCTCAAGGACAGATCACAAACACTCACAGGGAATATCTATCTATTCAGTAATTAGTACTGAGCCATCAGCAACTGGGTATCTGAAATGTATTCTGGCTTTCCAGTTGTACTGTTGGGTTCAACATCATAAAACACTCTGCAAATCACCATATTGTGTATTCATCCCATCTGTCATAGGGCGGATTAATCCAGGATAGCCCAGATGTTTAGATATGTGAGGTTTGGTCAAATAAAGGTACTAGAACTGTGGTACTAAGGGTGAAATCTGGGTAAAATGTAAACCCACCAATTAAAATGTTAAAGATTGCTAAAAGATGTGGATTACCTGATACAATAATGTATTAGTCTTTAAAAAAAAAAGCCAACACATAGGCTGGAACTGTCCTGTTTTTGAATGTTAAGTGGTGGACCAGATTTTTCCTCATTCTCAAGAAGCCATATTTGATATGGTCCAAGTCCCTTCCTGTTGGCTGCCTGTGCAAAAAACTCAACTCAACCCATTCTATACTATAGATGAATGGAGACATAAACTGCATACTTTGGTTGTACAAATCATTAAAATCTCTGCCCAGAGAAACAAAGGGATTGATTTACTAAGGGCAAGCAGGCCTTTCCACTTTTCAAGACGATGTTCCCTTAGCTTAGCAAATGAGGTTAAGCTTTGCTGACTTCCAAAGCAAAAATATTGTAATTTTGTTTTTTATTTTCCTTGCTCATGATTGTGTATTCCTTGCAAAGAATTCAAAGTAAAAAAGAAACATGCTGGGATTTTTCAGGTACTACACAGATATATTGTTACATATGCACATTATTTCATTTTAAAAATCTTTCATTTTATTGAGACGATCATACATATTTAAAAACGTACTTAAGACAAAAAAATCCTGTGCTTTTCGTAGAGAGGCTATTACATTCAAAAGAACCTCAATCTCGTTACTCCACCTATCAGAATATCATCTCTATCAATAAGATATTCTTTTGATCTGTTATGCTAATATGCTAATATTCTATTCTATTGAGTTTTCTATTCCATTCTATTCATTTATTTTCTAATATATTCTATTATTTTATATTCTATTCCTTTATTTTATATTCTATTTTATTCTATTATTTTATTTCTATTTTTTTCTGTTCTGTTTTACTGTATCCCTTTTTTATATTCTATTATGTTTTATTCTATTCTTTTCAAAACTCAAATCTCAGAAGGAGGCTACATTCTATTTTATTTTATTCTATGCTATACTCTTTTTTCAATTTTATTATATTCTATTCCCTTATTTTCTACTCTATTTTATTCTATTATTTTATTTTCTATTCTATTCTGTTCTATTTTACACTATTCTTTTCTATTATTTTCTAGTTTTTTTATTTTCTAGTTTATTCAATTCCATTATTTTCTTTTCTATTCCTTTCTATTCTAATAAATTACTTTTCTTGCTATTTTATTCCTTTTTATTTTATTTTCAAAATTCGAGATGACTATATTTTTTTATTTTTTGTTCTACTCGATTATATATAAATCTATTCTATTTTTATTCTATTCCTTTGTTTTCTATTCTTTTTTTTATTATTTTATTATTTTTTTACACCAGAATGCACAGTCCATGAAGGAAATCTTAAATTTTCAGCAATATGTTAATATTTCAAAGTGGCTTTCGAATTTGAATTTGTTTTTTAATTTGAATTTGTTTTCAAATTTGATTTCCTTTTAAAATTAAAATTTGTTTTCAAATTCAGATTTGTTTTCTAATTTGATCAGAATCTCAACCAAAATTAAATTTTGTTATTTTGGATTTTTTTAAATTCTTTACTATTATTATTGGGAAATTCAGATACATCCGAATTTCCAAATAGCAATATATTAAATGAAAAGAACAGCACATGTCTACATATTTCTCTTGATTTCTCTTGTGATAAAACCACTGGTGGTGAACTGAATATCTTTGTCCTAATAGTAAAAGTATGAATAGACGTCAGAGCAGACAGAGTCCCAAAACTCACTAATAAATATTTCCCATCAGCCCATATTTCCCATGAGGACACTGTCTGTCCTCATCCTTATCCTCATCCTCATCTTCTAAATCCAAGGAGATGAGCATTCCTATAGCAAAAACCCTTTCCTGCTAGTTCCTTGATGAGCAATGAGACCCAGAGGGCAGGTTTCTGCTTCTGAAGGAGATGCTTAACTCCCAAACATTCACTCTCGTGAACATCTATCTTCCCAATACAAACCAACTATCTATTCTGGAGACCTTCTTTCCTGCCCTGGACTCCTTTCTCAAAGGTACCCTTGTTCGACGGGGGATTTTGCAGATGAGTTTTACTGAACCCCAGAAACAATGTGTCTTCTTTTTTGTGCAGAAATATTCCCTCTGCAGAAAATATCAAGAATCTTCTTAGAAAATTACTGCTTGATCTCATCTGTCTTGTCCAAACTATTCCCCAATCAATACAACCGATGCTGGCGATGTGAACAACATCCTGGCACTATCCTCCATATCTTCTGGGAATGCCCCAAACTCCAGACTTTTTGGCAGCCAGTTCTTCATTTCATCCAAAAAATTTAGAGACAAATCTCTGCACAATGACCCAGCTGTAGCGCTCATTAAATTCATTCCCATGTCTAAGAAGCACTATCATAAATCTCTTCTCAAGCACCTCTTATAAGCGGCACGTGCGTGCATCCCGAGCCAATGGATACAACAGGAAGCCCCTACTGTGCCTCAATGGTTCGCCAGTGTGAATGACATTGAACAGATGGAGGACCTGATTTCTGCTATCAGAGACAAGCGGGACACAAGACCAGGTGGTTTTACTGGGACCTCTTCCGCTTCTCAGATGAATACCTCCAATACACCTAATACTTGCTTTGTATGAATGATCCAAGGGTATTTTTTTTGGGGGGGGGGAGTTGACAAATGATGTTGCTCCCTACTCCCCAGCTCCCCTCTAAACCTCGTATGACCTTCTCCCCCTCCCCCGACCTACACCACCTCCCCCCCACTTTTTTTTTCTTCTTTTACTTCTTCTTTCTCTTTCTTCTCTACTATAATGCATAAAAAATCCAGAATGCCCTGACCCTAAGGGATAGCTTCACAGTTGACTTTGCATGGGGGGCACATACTTTCCTTGCCCAGTGGGATCTTCCTGGCTATTGTACTCAGGCCATGTTCTAACTGGGCTTCAGATCTAGGTATGATATTGATTGTCCCGAGTTAGCACAGTGTTATTTCTGTTCATTGATATGTAATAAGTTCTTTGATGTACCACTGTTACTTTGTTTACCTTATCTGGTTGGTGAAGTCACATTTTCTTTTCATTTCACACTTACTGTCACATACCACTTAATAAAATGTATTAAAAAAAAAAAAGTATGAACATCATCACCCACTGTGAACAGCATAAAGTAGGACTCCCTAAAGTACAAGTGATTATCTATAGGTAAGTAAGGTAATACCTTTTATGGCATACTTGAGGATTTTGATCCATTGATTTGTGTTTGGTCCTGCTGACAGAGAGCCTTAACACTTGTATTACCATTGAAAGCCCAATGCACCATGCCACAACTACATGCCTTACACATGGTTGCAAAGCTTTTGTGGAGCGGCCTCTTTCACTTGAATGGGTTGAATTTGGTGGTAATACTGCTTGCCAAATGCAATCTGTTGTATAAATTTTACTTCAACACACTGTGACAGTAGCAGTGTGTACTAACATGGACAGTGGCCACAGTATACAAGGGGGAAGATGAAGTATAACTGCAGCTCAACTGCCTATTTTTACTGCTTTGCACCTATATAAACAAGATGTTAGATAGCTGCCTCCAGCTCCGGTGTCACCAGATTATTCTTACCTAATGTTCTGATAACACCTCCAAAACCAGGGATTTCCCTTCACTTTCTGTCTCAATAACAATAGTCTAAGGACAAATAAAGAGGTGAATCTACCCAGCAGGGAGAAAGACATAAAAACAGGACAGAGAGTCAAACACTTACCTACTCTACTGAAAAGTAAAATAAAACATTTTAGCTTTCTATGCATGCTATGAAAATTTGCTTCAAATGATAGAGCTTTAAGGAAGCATCCACTCACAGGATTCTTCTTGTTCAATTTTATTGAAAAAAATTATTCTTCTATCTAAAAAAAGCAAACAACATTTAGCCTCCTGGCTTACACATCCAACACTACTTCTCTGGCCTTACCATTTAGGCACTTGTCTGTCTGTTATCTCTGGACAATCTTCTCACCAACTCTTTGCACACAACTTGAAGCCCCTTGGGGATCTGGCTTCTGCCTGTCTCTCTAGACTTCTGCCTGTCTCTCTAGACTCCTGGGTGAAGCTCAGGTCTCTCCTAAAAATCCCAGCACACACTTGTACAATTAATATGCTAGTAGTTTTGCAAACCAGGACCCAGGATTGGCGATTTCATCACTCCCAGAACTTTATAAAATCTCAGGGTTCTAGGTCTCAAACTGGGTTTTACCAACTGATAAGCCAGTTTCCCCTGAATGACACAAGCTCCCTGGAGCCTCTCAACTTGCCTAGATGAGAATCCTGGATTATAAACTCTTTTCTATTTCAATGGTTTTTATTAATTTTTGAAACAGTATAAAACAGAGGCAATAAAACACACCCATGCAGGGGCTATCAATTGTACAGATAAAAAAAAATGCAAATAAAAAAAGGAAAAACAGTGCTCTAACGCCAACAGGGCAAAAGGTACGCCCACGCAGGGGCTATCAATGGCACATAAGTTACAAAACATTAATGTAACTGACTATAACAACTAAATGCATCTGTCCAGTCACACCAAAGACAGAGAGAAAGAGAAAAAAGAAGAATGAGGAGAAAAAAAAAGGGGGGCAAAGAGCAGGGGTCCAAGAGCGCCAATACCGAACACCATTACATCCCCAGACTAGCCGGGGGGAGTGAGGGAAAGGCATATTGCAACCACGGCTCCCATATTTTCAAAAATTTACATTGGGAGTCCTTGCGGATACTCGACATCTGTTCGTTGAGCATCATAGTGGTCATACGATCCCGCATCCCCTGAAGAGGGAAAAACGGACTCTTCCAGGCCTGAGCAATTGTTATAGTGGCTGATAAAAACAGATAGGAAGCCAACTTCTGCTGGTGAGCCAAGAGGCCCGGTATGGGGCAATGAAGCAAAGCATACCGAGCATCCCCGCGTATGGAGAGATGGAACAAGGTGAAAAGGAGGCCAAACACACGAGACCAAGAACAAAACAGTCTCGGGCATGACCACCAGATATGCAATACATCTCCACGATGGCCACAACCCCGAAAACATTGATCAGGATTATAAACTCTTTAACACTGTGGCAGGGCACAGTTTTGCCACAATTCTTAAAAAATGTTAGTACAATTAATATCATTTCATTTCATTTAAATATCATTCCAAACATGATCATTTTTTTAGGATAAGTGAAACAACAGTTCCAGGCATCCTAAAGGCATTCATGTCCTTAGTGATATGCATTGTATCTCATCTCTACCAGAAGAGAGATTGCTAGCAATATTTGTATGGGGCTTTCAAGGTGCTCCATAATTTGCTTAAGACTCCAAAGCCATATAACATATACCTTGTTATTTCTTAACAATGCTTAAAATTATATAGACATACATCAGCTGCCATATATACAGTTTAATGCATTACAAATTAACAAATTCAACCTTGAGAGGGCATCATCCAGTGTTTAATCCCTTATTGTGTACAATATATATGGCAAGTGGCCCAGAAGTATAACTTTATTCACCAGTAGAAGTCTCCTCTCTCTCTTGGCATGTTTTGCACATATGGCTTCTTCAGGGCAACAGATGGAGGAAATTATATAACATTATATTAAAATCAAAATTAGAGTCAATAAATCTACATATTTATACACTACATTCATAATAAGATTTTTTTATGCAAAGTTTATTAAATTTATATAATAGTTTTCTCTGTTGCCCACCCATACTGTAAAACAAGTTATGGACTTGCTAAGAATCCAGTAAGTATTCCCGGCAGACTTGCTTCATATAAGTATTTTAATTGCATTTTAATTTTTGCTGGTGTTAAAAAATAAAATTAGTTTTAATCATTTCTAAATACAAAATGGGGTATGCAGTTATCATTTGAAGAGCAAAGCTTTAAAGAACCATCTGAAATTGTATTTCAGCACCTTGGACAGCGCAGCCAGCTCATTGTCATGCTTCTACAGAAAACGCCTAAAGCATTGAATTTCAGCTAAAACACATTATTTTCAAATGGCAGATAGCACCATGAATAATGTGTTTTAGTACCTGTGTTGTTATCCATGTGAAGCTATATCAAGATTTATAATAAATGTCACACCAGGGACCAATGTGATACAGCTATTTGTAGATTTAGAACGGACCTCCTCATCTCTGCCCACCTCTGTCCAACATCATGATATTGTCTGAACCTATAAAAGTCTACCCAGTGAGGATATTGATTGATTACTGTTTTGTGATTGTTCACATCAAAGTTGCAGTAAAACATTTGTGTTCATGCTCCCTAGGAGCTGTCCAGGCTTTTAGTAAGCAAGGGAAGGTATAAAAAAAAAGCCTAATTCAAGAAAAAACACAAGGAAAGCCATTACTGAAAAGACTCATCTTAATGAGAAAAAAACTGGATGTATAAAGTGCAGGAACCTGGATGTACTTATACATCCTTCCAGCAGCATCCTAAACCCTTTTGCCATGGCAGAATATCTACGAGCTCTGATAGGCTTGTGGAGTGTGTCAGCGTAGTGCGGCAGCAGTAAAGACACAGAGTCCAATTGTAATAAAACTTGGAACTTGTGTTGAAGAGAATGCCAAATACAAACACCCCAATAAGAGAACACCACTTGGGGAAACACTTACAATTCAGCTTCAAGGCAGAGATGCAATGGGGAGAGAGGCACCAATAACATCTTTTTCAGAGGGTGAACTGAGGCCTGGCCGGTCTGGTCCCAAAAGGAAGGCTTTCTTGAAGATAGATGATCCCTAGTCTGTCCTTTCTTGTTGAGAATTGTTTCCTACCGCTAGTCACTTTCCCTTTCATATGGGGTCTATCTCTCTAATCTAACCACTTGACAGAAGCTGCCAAAACCCAGGATCAGGCACATATAAAGACTCTGCAAGATGGCCACCAGGGGTTACATGGATGTAGCATAACCAACCGGAGCACTGCTCCATCACCCAGGAAACCACAGAGAAGTTTCCCTGACTTCCTCTCCAAGCTATGGTAGCATTCATTTGAGCACTGCCTACAGTGGCATAAACAGACTGTACCTGCCTACAGGCTTGCATGCTAAACCTCACCCTTCACACATTCCTGCTGGGTCATTGTCACGTACCTGACAGGAGACTGAGATGACGAGTGCAGCCTCTCTTGTATCTCCTTCCCAAGTACCTTTGAGAGTGAGACAGAGAAAGAAACCAGAGGAACACAAGTGCCAGAGGATGTAGTTTGCAGAACCCAAAACTGGAGATGTTGACCAGGAAGATCCAGCGGGACATGCAAGCAGCAGTGTCAAGTAAGAAGTCAGTAGGAAAACTAACAAAAAATAAAGGAAAACTCTGACTTGTCCAAAGGTTCAGGATGGAAGAACTCACCAATGGTGCTAGCAGGCATGTAGCAGGATGATGTGTAGATAGGCAGTTGCATCAGCATGTAGGGTAAGCAGGCAATTGGGAATAGTGTGGAGCAGAATTTGAGGCAGAAGCTAGGTCACAGAACAAACCAAGGTCAGAAGCGAGTGGGCAATGCAGTAACAAATCTGAAGCCAGATCAAGATCAGAGGTGAAGCCTTGGTCAGAAGTCGGTTGAGCAAAAGTACAAAGCAGGATCCCAAAATCAGGTCAGGAGGAAGCTGGGTTGATAACAAAAAAACGCATGCAGAACACAAGTCTAAATGGAAGACCAGACAGCATTGACATTGAGTTAAAGCATCACTAAATAAGCCATCTGGTGCCAATGCTGATTCTATACATGCACACATGTCCACACCAGGGGTGGACTGACAACTCATGGGGCCCCCGGGCAATAGGGGATCATGGGGCCCCTGTATCCTTGCCCAAACTCAAAAAAGCCTATGAAAAAGGTACCAGGGGCATCTCATGGGGCCCCCTACTGATCCCGGGCCCTCGGGCAGTGCCCGAGTTTCCAAATGGTCAGTCCACCCCTGGTCCACACACACCGTGATGCACGTACATTTGTATTCTTGCACATGCACACACACACATTGCTAATGTTTGTACAGAGGCATACACATGCACAGATTTCCAAGCCAACTGGCTAATAGGGATTCCTTGATATTCATATTCAAAATGGACAGCCCCAATTGCAAATGTGAATGTGTAGGAGCCAGGAAACAGAGGACACGTTTCAACACTAGTAACTGCTGGAGCTTTGCCAGGCAATGACCAGGCATTCAGCTGTGACAAATAGCTTTGGGAAGCTGCTGCATGTATTTTCTTTATCTCTACAGCAGTTTTTTTTTCTTAAGATGCATAAGTGTGAGTGCCAAACAGAAGATCTAAGGGTCTAAGAGCATATAATATCCATATTTACTCGCAAGCAGACAGCATGGAGCAACCAACGGGGCTCAAAGATCTCCTCCTTCTTCAGGGCTACAACACTGACATAAAAGCATATTTAATATTAGTTGTTTTTTTACTTTCTACTATTTCACATTAACTTATACTTCTAAATAATTCCTAGAATATCATCTCATATATACACTAAATATATTTTAAAAAATTAAGACAGAACCAATATAACATTTCACAGTAACAGAATAAAAGTCTTTGTCAGCTTGTATAGAGAAGTTCCCTTCCATCCGGGTGCTCAAAGAAACATGAAATGGAATCACCACTAGTGAGGAACCTTCACCTTCAGCCTCTCATCTGATGGATAGACCTACTGAACTTAGGTCTGGTGGTCCACATGGAAAGTGAATCCAATGGGAGTGATTTTAGGATCATCAATCCGCTGCTGCACTTGCAGAGTTCTAATAAGGAAGGTGGCCGGGTCTGCAACCCTGTAGACATGATTTCCCTTTGTGAGTATCTCACCAAGAATGACATTTTTGCTGCAGGGGTTGCACAAAATCTGACTTGTATTTTAGTACAGACTTCTTTGAAAATCAGAAAGCTGGGAGCCGTGGTTGCAATATGCCTTTCCCACACTCTCCCCGGCTAGTCTGGGGATGTAATGGCGTTCGGTATTGGCGCTCTTGGACCCCTGCCCCTTACCCCTCTCTTTTTTTTTTTTTTCTCTTTCTCTCTCTTTCTTTTTCTTCCCCTCTTTCTTCTTTTTTCATTCGTTCTCTGTTTTGGTGTGACTGGCCTGCTGCATTTAATTGTTATAGTCAGTTACAGTAATGTTTTGTAATTTATGTGCCATTGATAGCCTCTGTTTGGGCATACCTTTTGCCCTGTTGGCATTAGAGCACTGTTTTTCCTTTTTTTTAATTTTGCATTTTTTTTATCTGTGCAATTGATAGCCCCTGCGTGGGCGTGTTTTATTGCCTCTCTTTTATACTGTTTAAAAATTAATAAAAACCATTGAAATAGAAAATCAGAAAGCTAATCCCACAAGCAGGACATTACATATCTGGGGGGAAGGGGGTGATCTGTACACCATCTGTGTACAAAAGGCCTCCAGGTAGCCATATTGGATTGAATTTTACAGAAAATTACAATGCTGCAGATTGAAAATAGAATTGAGAATATCAATTGGACTGTATATGCTGTATTATTACATTTTTTTTATTTGCTAATTTTTTCTTGAAAGTAGAGTTACCCTTTAAAATATATTATTATATAATGTAAAAACAAGACAGACATGTAAATGTAAACTAATCACACATGGATAAAACACATGGCCTAAAAAAATTGCCTTATTCAGGGATTCTTTTATAACACTACATACATAATAATTTTCCATTGCAGAGCAACTGGGTCATTGGTTTATATATTCTTCAGCTACTCCACAGGAAGATTGTGGATTACAGATGCGAACTGAAAAACAAGCCTCTTGATAATTCCAATAAAACACATATTCCTTGATAGATAACGATTACTTACATAATTGTCCCTGCGCCAGATTTTGTCGTAATTTCAACTTTTACAGCTAGGCATATGTAAGTAATCACGGGTATTACAAGAGTTTTATATTTTCCCTTGAGATAAAACTAAACTTCTTTGCACATCTTGTCATACAATAAAAAAGCCAATTCCTCCAGATTTTCATCTCTTCAGTCACCATAAATTGGTTTTACTGCCTCTTTCTATTCACATCTATCTTATAGTCTTAATACAGCATCATTCAATACTGGCCACATCGGCATAATGGCTGCCCTCAAAGGGTAGGTTGTATCTTTAAGACTAGATGTTCAGAGCACCCCACCTCTTACAGCAGATGTCAAGAGCCTCTCCCTTCATCAGAAGTCTAAAGCCCCCCACCCTCTGCTGCACAAAGTGCCCCCCCCAAAATTGTGCTGCTTCTGGGAAGAAGTTGGGGAGCAGGACTGGGAAGCAGAACGTGCAGGGTCTGGAGGAGGACCTCTAGAGGAGGGCTGGACGGGGCAATAGGGGATCATGGGGCTCCTGTTTCCTTGCCCAAACTCAGAAAAGCCTATGAAAAAGGTACCAGGGGCATCTCATGGGGCCCCCAACTGACCCCGGGCCCTCGGGCAGTGCCCGAGTTTCCAAATGGTCAGTCCGCCCCTGGGCTGGAGTCAGCTTCCAGAGTCTGCTGAATGCTGATACCAAGGGAGGTGGAGACGAGGGTGTGCTGTGGCTGCACAGAGAGGTGCAGGGTCTGTAGAAGTTTTGTCCTCCTCTCTGCTTCTCACTGCTGTGGCACAGAGAGGTGCAGGATCTGATGGAGGCGTTATGTTCATCTTTATGCTGTTGACTGTTGAGGCAACGGTGGTTGGAGGGGGATGCTGCAGCTGCAGGACAGGTACGAGGGGCAGAAGAAATAGCCTGGTGGGCCAAATTTAGCCTGCGGGCCTTGTGTTTGGCAAGTCTTGTGTAGAATGACTGTGGGGTTCAAGCAATATTGTTAAAGCTGACCTTCAGCCTTACCTGCAGCCATGCACAGTTGTACAGGTTAATGAATTTGATAATTCTGATTTCCCTGCACAGTGTTCATTAGAAGTAGACAGAAGCCACCTCATTCCTGGCTGGAGGATATCTAACATGGTGTTGCCCCTTCCTCCCCAGCTTACTGTTCCTGACCTGTCCCTTTCATTCAATGGATTTCAGTCCTTTTAAAATATCAAGGCTCACATCACATGGGGGTATTGCTTGGAGGGGGTCTGCATGAACATGCCTAACATGTCCACACCTTCAGACTGACACTCACCCATCATTTTGATATTTGAAGAAATTTTTTCAAGAACTAGCCCTAGAAGGAGCACTGAGTAAAAAAAAAGGAACCCTGTTGGCCCCTCCCACAGCAATGATTTATCTTCATTGCATGGAGAGGCACAGAGACCCAGTTAGGACTTCACCAGGTCCAAAATAAGATATTTAATGAAAACAGAAACTTTTTATTTAAAAATGACGTTAGCATTTTGATGGTGGTGATGGTGGTGGTGGTGGTGGTGGTGGTGGGGGGGGGGTTGAAGGAGGAACCTAGGAAGGCAAAAGATTGAACTTAAGCTTTAAGTGGAATATTCCTACATACCAGAACATTGCACAAATTCATAAATACTGCAACAGGAACACTTTCAGATTATTCATTTAATGGAAATGGTGGCTCTGAACATTCAGGAATACCACTACAAGTACAATTGACACCTGACCATCAGTACACTACAAGAAGTACATGTGACATTCTATGTCAGCTGCTTTGATATTCCATCCCAAAACTATGGCCAGTTATATGCCTTCCCTTCTGTTGCGGCTATGACAGCTTCCATTAGTCTCGAAAGGTTTTCTACAAAATTATGGACTGTGTTAGATTTCTGTGCAGGCCACCTAAAGTGGTTGTAAACCCTTATATACACACTTAATGGACTGGTCTCAGGTGATACACAGAAATTAAGCAAATCCCCCTACATACGTTGTACCTGTTTATCTGAAGTATCCTCTTCTCTACAGCCTCCTAAAGCACACATTTTTCATGGCATTTATGAGCTTCAGGAGGCAGGAGACGGGGATCTGATGTCACATACTGTACAGCATAGAGCAGGGAGCTGAGTGTAATATGCGACTTGAGTAGAGGGAAAGGACCCCCCCCCCCCTACACAGTCTTAGAGGGAAACATGCACAGCTCAGTCTGTCAATCACCTACTATGTGCTGGAAGGGGGCAGTGCTGTCTGCCTGGTGTCGGCATAGACTGTCAAAAGTGACTTATACAGATCGTGGAGGAATGAGAGAGCAGACAGAAATAACACTAGATGCTTTTGAGTACGTTAAGTACACACCGTGTATATTTAAAACCTGTGAGTTGATATGACCAATCAATTCAAAACCAAAGTATTAATAAGTTGTTTCCACCAAATAACACTCTCATATGTGTTACAAAAATCAGTATTAGCAAACCAACAAAAAAATGGCGTAGTGCTAATTATGCCGCTACAAATTCTATAAAGTGCCTCCTTGTATTTTATATATTGCAAAATACACAAAAACAAATACAAAGTCTTTTTGTTTTGTTATCAGATAAATATCTTTCTTGATAAACTTCATGTGTTTCTCTTTACTCTTTTAACACGTAAGCTCCAAAGTTGCACAATTTTCAGTGCAACTTTGGAATCTGATACAACTTTGAAGTGACTTTGATAGGACTTTTAGCCTGGGTTCACATTGTGCGGTGCGGGACATCGCATGTAATTCACACAAGAATCACACCACATTCCTATGTGAATTACATGCAAATGTCTGTGCAAAGTGATTTGAGCTATACATTTTGTATGACTCAATTGCATCGCATCCGCACCAAAAAGGTGCAGGATCCTATTTTAAATTCTCACATGAATTGAATCACATGGGTGTTCTCACCCATGCAATGTGATTTCTGGCAATTGCATTGGGTTTTGTTTTCGGTTTTGGAGTGTCATTATTTATCATGGACACCCGCACCAGATCGCATTAACATGATGCGATTGCAATGCGGTGGGGGAAACACACAGGATTATCAGCGTTTCCTGCACCGCACTGGTGTGAACACGGGCTTACACTCTCTGGCACTGCAGCAGTACCAAAGTCCGATCAAAGTAGTGCAGGATACTTTTTTGAAGTTGCAGCAACTTCAGTAGTGTCAATTAGTATGGCTTGCATAGAGATCCATGGCATTTCATATGTCCTGCCACAAGTCAGGTTCTAAATCACAGGAGTGTGAACCGAGCCTTAAAGCGGTTGTAAAGGTTTAAGGTTTTTACCTTGATGGATTCTATGCATGAAGTTAAAAAACCTTCTGTGTTCATCTCCCCCGTTAGACCCCCCAATACTTACCCAATCCCTTTTCAATCCAGCAGTGTGCACGGGAGCCTAGGCTGTCCAGGGTTTCTCTCTCTTTATTGGCTAAGACATAGCAACAGGATCATTGATTCCCACTACTCTCAATTACAATGAGGATAGAGTGGGGGTCGGGCTGAGCCATGGACCCATAGTGTGGGGCTCAGGAGCGAGCAAACGCTTGTGCCCCCATAGCAAGTGGATTTCTATTGGGGGCACTGGTCTGGGGGGAAGAGCCATTCACCAGCAGGGAACCTGAGAAAAAGAACATAAGGGCTGCTCTGTGCAAAACCATTACACAGAGCAGGTATAACATGATTTTTTTTTTTTTAAATAAACAAACCTTTAATATCACTTTAAGTGAACACTGCCACTCTTCCAAACCTCATTGATTCCCTCACACCAGATGTGCTCTCACCTGATGTATATGACCTATATGTGCATGCAAGGTCATATGAGGCTTGAGTCCCCTTTAAATGGGATCTTTTCATGCTCTGTGCTACCATCAGCAATCTTTTCCCAGATGGATATCACTTTGTAAACTGGATAAATGCATCAAAATTTCCACAGCTTTAAGATGACCTCTTTTATATCTGGTTCTCTCCCTTTAACTTGCCACTCAGCCTCTTCTGCTGCCAGTTCCAGCAATACCAAATCTCCTTTCTACCTTCTCCCAACTCCTCCACGTTTGGCTACCAAAAGATCCATTGAACCCAGTCCACTCAAGTCCAAAGTCTTGATATCCCCCAAAGTGACCAGCTAGAGGATAATCAGGACAGATTTTCAAGATGCACATGTACATTGTTGTCCACTTTGTCAAGCAATCATGCCCGAAAAACATGTGTATGTTTGTGCACATGTGTCTTCCTGCTCACACAATATATCTGATTCCTGACATGATGTTGCAGACAACACTGATTCCTAATGTTTGCTCTTTGCCTGCCTTTTTTTTGAGGGTCACAGCTTCCAGAGTTTCTCTTAAAAGATATGCTGCAAACATGCAACTGGAAGTGTTAGACATAATAAGTTTAACTCTGTTTTCATTTCTAAAGAAAAAAAAAATATAATGACTCCTTATTTTATTTATTCATTTATTTTTTGATTTGTTTGCATATTTTCAATGTTCCTCCGAAAAGCATGATAATTGTTTAGCCATTTTACGTTAATAAAACCAATGTTTATAGTAATGGGTGGGGGTGGGGTCGAAGCTACTAAATTCAATTTAATCATCTGGATTATAGCCCATCTAATAATGATGCAGAACACAACACGTTGCGAGCCCTATAAGAATAAAGCAGATCATTTGCGTTCTTTGTTGTTTAATGATATCAGCATGTTGTTGATGTACATTTTCTCACAATTTTCTAGCCGTGTGATTCGTAAAGCCTAATGAGAATAAATTCATTAAATTAATCCAGATAATTAACAAACGTGGTGCCGGCTCCTCGGATGTCTATCTTGGCGACTGGTTTGAGTTGTGAAGGCAGGGACTGTGTCCAAAATCTTCAGCAAAAGAGAGGCAAATTCATCTTCATTAGTATTTCATTTGAATTAGAATCCACTCTGGGTAGCTTAGAAGAAAAGCAAATAAAATGCCACTTTACTGTTAGTGTAATGTATGCATTTCACATGGTTTCTGTTTTTATAGAGGTTTTTCACTTACACTAATCTTATTGGTATTGATTAGAAGCACATACCACTCCCTACTTTTTCCTGACTGTAGCACTGTAAAGACAGGCTGATTGTCAGCGATTCCCTGATGACCAGCCTTAAGATAGCCAACCTGATATGTTTGTGATAGCACTGGACCAATAAAAGTGAGACTTGGTTCTTATAGATATACAATGAAGTGCATATTCCTCCAAGGAACTGATTCGTACTGAAGGTACAGAGAAGGTGGACCTTGTTGTGGTGCTAGGCTGCTACGTCTCTGATCAAGATAAAAGGTGTGCTCAGTAGATGACCAGACTTAAGACAGCCAGCCTCCCAGGAACTGATTCATACTGAAGGTACAGGGTAGGTAGACTTTGTTGTGGTCTTAGGCTGCTCCCTCTCTGATCAAGACAAAAAGTGTGCTCAGTAGATGACCAGCCTTAAGACAGCCAGCCTGATGTGTTTGTGATACCACTGGGCCAATAAAAGTGAGGCTTGGTTCTTACAGATATACAATGAAGTGCATATTCCTCCACGGAACTGATTCGTACTGAAGGTACAGAGTAGACGGACCTTGTTTTGGTCCTAGGCTGCTACCTCTCAGATCAAGACAAAAAGTAAGCCTGAGCACAAAAAGTGAGCTTCACTTTTATTGGTCCAGTGGTAATGATAGATGATAAACTCTAGGGTGGGTACTGAGGAGTGCCTAGTAAAAAATGTCACTGAGAGGTCTTCTTGAAATGTTTTTGTTAGCCATGAGCATCAAATACGGCCAACATGTTTTAGGTGTAAGGCCTCCATCCCCACGGCAAATGTGCAAAACAATAAAAAACTGACTTTTGGACTAAGTGCTCCTCAATATCCACCTCAGAATTTAGCCTTTTTGTCTGACATCAAGGGAGCCTGGACAATCAAAATGAGTATATGCATTTTATATAGCTTCATGCATTATTCCTAGAAGTGTGATCTATCTCCATTTTCAATCAATGTGGTTGCTCAGGGAAGGTGAGCACTGTTGATTGGAACATTGTGCTTGGAGGTGTGTTGGACCACTGGAGGCATGGGTCGCTGCTTGTGTAAAGGAACAATGGTCTGACTCTCCAATGTGTGGGCAGGAAAGGGTGTTTTAACTTTTGCTGCAGCACTCAGAAACTAAAAGTGGTTATAAAGGTTTTTTTTACCTTAATGCGTTGTCTGAGGTCTCAAAGGTAAACAAAATCGTCCATGTGCTGCTGTTGCCCTCCCAAGCCCAATGTCAATCCAGCGACGTGCTTGAGAACAGTAGTGTTGCTCTGTCTCTCTCTCTCCTCTGTGATCTGGTGCTGGTCCTTTACCACTTTGAATAAAACTCTGAATCATCCAACCCACCTACCAGAAGCCTGTTATAGGCTGTGCTCACTAACCAATCAGCTTCTAGCTTAAACTTGTCCAGTTAAGTGTTGAAAATGAATTCTAGAAGTTGTCTGGCTGCTCCAATCTTAGTAAATTCCCTGAATTGTATTTTTTTTACTGAATGTGCAGATTAGCCACTAGAACAAGCTATCAGCAACAGTTGAGAAAAAATATCAATCATTCAGGGTGTGCATCATTTCCAATTTGTCATATTCTATACTTTCATTATAAGAATGGGTTGCAAAGCACAAGTACTCCCACCCAACGCTGCAAAGGAGGAAGCAGAGCTTGCATATGTAATGAGCAAATATGATTGCTCCAATTTTGGAATATAATTACAATTTATAAACAGATACAAGGATTTAAAACACATTGATAATATTTTCATCCAGCAAATATCGTTTACATGTTTATTGAAGAAAAAAGGTAAAATAGTCATAAAAAGAATTGCTGCTGAAAAAGACTGAAGGTATTAACAGAGCAATCCAAAGTTCCAGAAGGAAATACATTTTTGTAGATGTGGGTTTCTTACAACTATAAATACAGTGAAAATTGCAATAGAACAGGTTACCAGATTGACACAGAAAAGATATAAGGGTGTTGTGTTCTTTGGTCTCAAGGCTTTACTCTATCCCCATAGGCAATACAAGTAAGTATACACAGTGCTTAAGTTAGGATCAGGGGATTAGAAGTTATTGAATCTGGAAGCTGCAAAAATCATCTCTTCCATGTTTTTGCTTCATATTCTTTCCAGACAGGATATAGACCTGCTATTTTCTATTGGGGGAAGATTTCCAGAAAATTTGGGACAATGCTAACCACCATCGCAGGTGCTAGCCATCAGGGCAGGATACTTTCCATCCTAGAGATTGGTGTATAAACATAATTACACCTGTTAGTTTGCCAAACATAGGAAAGTGGTAGTATGGTTAAAATATCTGAAAGTGATTGTAAATCTCAGACATAAAATATGAACAAAGCATATCCCTGTATAGTGTGTACGTTTCTTAATCCAGAGCACAAAGTGTCATTTCTGCTGCTTCATTCCTCTGCTATCAGCCGGAATCACTTCTGACAAGTTTTCCGGACACCAAGAGATAAAAAGGTGACAGGGTGGGGATCTCCAACACACAGCCTGTGATTGGCAGCTTCAGCTCTTTTCCTGTGTTCTGTGTGAAGGAGGGTGTGTCTTCTCTCTCCAATCAGCTCTCACTGAGCTTTGCAGAGTGTAACTTGTCTCCTTCCCTGTCCCTGTCTCCCTACCCCTGCTTTCTTAAATCGCAGACAAGCTGTATAAATTCTGGACTTTGAATGGATGTAAAGAAGAGAAAAATTCAGATAAACGGGTACAACTTATGTAGGAGGATTTTTGAAATACACACAACAACAGGTCTACTACCCATATAATTTGAATGATGAAGAGCCAATGGTGCCTGATCCACAGCTGCTCAAACTGCACACAATAGCGAGGTAGCAAGGAAGGATCCGCATGACCATAGATGCTTGTATTTATTTTAAGACCACAGTATAAAAGTTGCAAATACAGAAAAATTTACGCATTTCAGCCTACTATATGGCCTTGGTCTTAACCTCCCTGGCGGTCTGATTATTTCAGATTTTTGGTGCTGAAAGCGGTACCATTATTTTGCATGGAAATATGTAGTTTTTTATTGTAGGCTGTAATTTTTAGGAATAACTCACTGAAATCTGTACGAACAAGAGTCTAGTAAACATTCCTGATATGATAAAACTTGAAACACAAAATCATAAATTATAATTTAATTAATAATCATAAAAAATAATAATATAATAATAATAAATTTAATTCAATAATATAATCAAACCAAAAACACTGAAATTTGAAATACAGAGGCAAATTCGCACATCGCTGAGCAAAGTCGTAAAATTGTTTTCAGTGTCTGATGACGAATTTCCCCACGAATCATTATCACTCAATTCTGCAAGTGGTTCTAATTTACTATCGCTGTTCTCTAGCTGGTCTAAAACCGCTTTTGACATAAAGGGACGCTTTTTGGACGCCATGGGCTTTTCTAAGTTTCCAGGCAGAAAGAACAGTCAAAATGTAGGCAGGGCACAGGACAAAGCAGTAGGGACAAAATGTATGTGAAATGCATTGAAACAGCAATGTTTTACTATATAATAATCATTTTTTAAAAAATGAAATTTTTTTTAAATTTCAAATTTTCCGCCGGTTTCGGCGCCCGTACGTCCCGATGTCACAGGGACCGGAACACGGAAGCCGGATGCCGGCATCGGCCGGAGGAGATGGCCGGGGACACTGCAAGGGACACATCGCGGGAGCGAAGGAAAAGGTAAGCGCTGCAGGGACTCCCTGAGCAACGCCGCATGGTAAGCCCGAGTGTAGCTCGGGGTTACCGCTCTTGGTAGTGAAATTTTACCCCGAGCTACACTCGGGAATACCACCAGGGAGGTTAACGTCATCACTAAGGCTGTATAGGCTGAAACACGTCAACTTTTCTGTATTTGCAACTTTTATACTGTGGTCTCCATATAAATGTAAGCATCTAAAGAGCATCTATGGTCATGCGGCTCATTCAGTATCTTGCTATGTAGGAGGATGTGTTTATTTTCTGTGTATCACCTAAGGCCAGTCATTTCATTGGGTATATATAAGGGTTTACGACTATTTAAAGCCCAACTCCATGAAAATGTAAAATGATCCCTTGCAGTGGGGTTGTGCCTACACAGCAAGGGTTAATTGCTTGTTTTGTCTAGGGTAGTAGAAAAACTCTTTTACTTACCTGATCCTCTGATCCCCCCAGCACCAAAATGTTCAAAGCAGGGCTATGGGCCCTGAGTTGCTCCTGATGATGTCAGGACTCTAGACCCTTGGAGCTTGGAGAAGATGCTGTGGGGAGCGGATTAGCAGTGGGGAGGAGAGGAGGATCTGGTAAATAAATCTTATTTAATTGTTCCCATAGACCTAAACAAGTAATTAACTCTTGTAGGCAGTAGGGTACCAGGGTATGCAGCCCTTAGAAACTGATAGTAACCCAAAGGAATGTGGCAAGAGATGGTAAGCAGATGGGCAGGGGAAGGAGGAGAAAGAGTGCAACTTCTGTTTTTCAGTGAAGTTCCACTTTAAAGTGGTTGTAAACCCTCACATATACCCAGTGAAGTGACTGACCTCAGGTGATACACATGTAGCAACCCTCTAGATAGCCAGGGGGAGCCCGTGGCTAATTTTTAAACAGAAAAGCTGAGCAGCAGCCTGAGATTAGTCAACAAAGTCAAATTTGGGTCAAGGCTGAGAGGCTCTGAAGATCAGTTGCTTGATACCTCCCCTGCTCTAGAATCTTGGATAAGATTCTAGAACCGGTGGGTGGGGGTGAGGAGAGGCTGATCCTCATATTTAGGGGATCCTGACCAATCCTCAGGCAGGAGGCTTGGCATGGGGTCAGGACAGCCCTTAAGTATTACTGAGCCTGCTCAGCAGCAGGAGAATTAGGGTTGAATATGTGAGAAAGGAAGAGATGCAGAAGCCTGGGAGAGGGCCCAGTGGGAAAGAGCATACCTACAGGCTGGGGCCTGAACAGGAGGATCACTCATTCTCACAAGTCCCCAGAGGGAGAACTACTGTGGAGCCCAGCAGAAGGCCTGAAGACAGCCACCTACCTAAACCAGCTCACAGGAAAGGGACTGAATGAGTAATTCTACATCCCCTGGACCAGCTAAGAGGAAAAGAGCATTCTGGTAGGAAACCTGACTAGCTCCTTACCCAGGACTGTTTAACTTAAAGTGGCAGGCACTGGATCCCCTTGCCCAGGGATTTCTTCAGACAGGTGGGTAAAGAAGAAGATTTATCTGGGGACTAGGGTGGTACACCAGGATTGGCTGGAGAGCTCTCCCAGAAGGGGTTTGCTGTGTAAAGACTTGTAATAATTGTCAGGACGTTGTCCTCAATTTACTGTTCCTTGAGCATCCTAATAAAACTAAAAAAACAAGCTCAAGGACTGTTTACTGTCTCTGGAATGCAAGTCTGAAAAAATATACGTTGACTGGCTGTGCAGGACTATATGGGGGACCAAAAAAGGGGGTGGAGAGTTGAAATTACACACTGCAGAGCTCATTGAGAAGAGCTCGGAGAGCTGATTGGAGAAAAGGGACACACTCCCCTCCACAGAGCTCACAGGAACAGAGCTGAGGCTGTCAATCTGCTGGAACACCCTCCCCTGTCACTATTTTCCTCTTGGTGTCAGGAAAACTTGTCAGAAGTGACTCATGTTGATAGCAGAGGAATGAGGCAACAGACAGAAATGACACTTAATGCTCTGGATTGAGACAAATGTACACTATAAAGGGATATGCTTTGTGTATATTTCATGTTTGAGGTTTACAACCACTTTAGGTGAACTACACTTAGTTAATGAGAGATGATGTATTTAACTAAAAAGTGTAAGGTTCTTTCTTGGGGATTATTCCAATGGGTGACAAAGGCAAATTGCTGATTGGAGACATGATGAAAGGAATTGCCACTTCTATGAGAATGGCTTTGATCGCCTCTGGCCTCTGGAAACAGCCCTATAGAACTCCATGGGGCACTGTTGTGCCGACATGATTAGGACAGTGAAGACTTGCATTGCTTGATATAAAAAGATGAACTGCAGCTGGCAGGAGGTAAGCATGCATCTGTGCAGGAAGGGGCAAAAAAGGATAAATGTGTTTTTTTTTTGTTTCTTTTTTTAAAGTGCACTCATCCTTTAATGTTTTGTAATCTTTTATTTCCAAATAAAGACACCTTAACTGTTTGCTAGTAGCAGAAGTGACCTTTTCTTTTCCCCGAAGAGTACTGTGTTGTTTTAAAGGTCAAAACAAACATCTATGTGTAGCTATTAAATTGGATAATTAGGTTCAGCAATTAGTTCAGCACTGTACATAAAGTTCACATGTAGCTTTTAATGCAAACCTATGTCTTTTTAATTCACTCCAAGGATCTGAATGAAAAGGATAACAGTGGGAGTCATTAAAGAGAATTAAAAAAAAAAAAAAAGAAAAAAAGAGAAATAAAAATAGAAAAAAAAACTGTCTAATTACTTAGGCCTTTCTTTATAGTAATGCAGTAAATTCTACTGCTGTTTATGGCAGTATACAATATAACCACAATGCTGCCTGTCTGCCATTATTCCCAGTATCGTTATACTGGGAATAAAGAGCCCATGTTTCCAAAATTATTTAATTTTTTTTCTATTAACCCCCCTGGCAGTATTCCCGAGTGTAGCTCGGGGTAAAGTTTCAGGACCACAAGAGGTAACCCCAAGCTGCACTCGGGAATACCCTGCAGCGTTTCTCCGGGATCCCTTCTGCACTTACCTTGTTCTTCGCTCCCACGATGTCCCCCCTGCAGCATCCCCGGCTGATGCCGGCATCCGTCTTCCGGGTTCCATTCCCTGCAAGCGTAGGGACGTACGGGGGACGTAAGCGGCGGGAAATTTAAAAATTTTAAAAAGTGACATTCACTCAATGCACTAAAATCACATAGTAAAACAAACCGATTAGCAGGTCCCAGCCAATGATTTACGGTTGGAACCCGCTGATTGGCTAAGTGAATGACAGAAGAAAGTTCTGTACAGGGGTAGACTGACCATTTGGAAACTCGGGCACTGGCCGAGGGCCGGGGTCAGTAGGGGGCCCCAGGAGATGCCCCTGGTACATTTTTCATAGGTTTTTTTTTAGTTTGGGCAAGGACACATGGGCACCATGATCCCCTATTGCCGGGGGCCCCATGAGTCGTCAGTCCACCCCTGGTTCTGTGTTGGCAAACAACATAGGGCTGTCTACAGTTAACATTGTCAAGCACATAGTTAACCCTTTGACTGTCCCTAAATGTTAACCCCATCAAAGCCAATGTGATTAGTACAGTGACTGTGTATATTAGCATTGACCACTGTATTAGTGTCACTGGGGATGTCAGTGTGATTTAGTCAGTTTCCTCCCAGTGTCATGCTAATGTCAGATTGCCCATTGCAATTCCACTATAATTCGCTGCTCACCGCCATTTCTAGTAAAAAAAAAAATCAGTTCATGTACCATCGTTTGTAGAGACTAAAACATTCACGTTGACCAATCATTATACACTTATTGGGATTTTTTTTTTACCAAAGACACGTAGCAGAATACATTTATGAAAAAATTTGATTTTTGAATTTTTTTTTATTAGATATGTTTTGTAGCAGAAAGTAAAAATATTGTTATTTGTTTAACATTTTCAGTTTTTTTTTCATTTATATAATAAAAAATAAAAAAAGCCCAGTAGTAATCAAATACCACCAAAACGAAGCTCTATTTGTGTGAAAACAATTATATAAATTCCATTTGGGTACAGTGTTTCATGACCGCTTAATTACCAGTTAAATGAATGCAGTGCTGAATAGGAAAACATGGCCTGGTTATGAAGAGGTAAAATTTTTCAAAGCTGAAGTGGATATAATTCTTATAAAATAAGAAAAAGAAAGTGGCTCACAAGCCTTACGCATTACCTTGACACAAAGATTTATTAATAAATTATAACAGATCTATACTCACAAACACCAAATATACGCAAGCATATCATGACCAACACTGGTCCATGGTCTGGAGTACTGCGCGAGTCCCACATGCAAGTGGAAGCCCAAAAATGGCTGATGCGTTTTGAGAGGGGTCCCCTCTTCCTAAGAGCCTATTAGCATTGTTGCACAATCAACAATGCGCACCGATATTACTAGTAAAAAAAAAAATCAGTATATATACCGTATATATATATGCCATCCTTTGTAGATACTAAAACATTAACATAAACCAAATATTATACACTTATTGGATTTTTTTGTACCAAAGACATGTAGCACAATACATTTTGGCCTACATTTATGAAGATATTTTTTTTTTTTTTTTATTGGATATGTTTTGTAGCAGAAAGTAAACAATATTGTTATTTGTTTAACATTTTCAGTCTTTTTTCATTTGTATACTAAAAAATAAAAAAGCCCAAGCATATCATAACCAGCACTGGCCCATGGTCTACAGTACTGCTTGAATATCACATGCAAGAGGAAGCTCAAAAATGGCTGACGTGTTTTGGGAGGGTCCTCTCTTCCTCAGTGCCTACTAGCAATGTTGTACAGTCACCCCTTATATATAATTTAAACCAGACCTCAATTAATGTAAATGGCCTCCTCCCATTAGCTGGTGGGTGGGTTTAATCACTGGGAGGGGTGTACTAATGGAAGCTTCCATCCACTTCAACGTCCTCACTTGCTATTCAGTGGCCTCTGAGTGTGTATATCACTGTGACCAGAATCAAATATGGCCACTGAAGCATAAACTTTGACCGGAAGTAGAGGCTGGAACGCAATGCGATGTCGCACTTCCTGAACGTCTGAATGGCGTGTCTTCCACCACCCAACAATAACCATTTTGGATTACACCTATATGGAGGTGAGTTTTTAAAGAGGTTTTTTTCTCTTTTGAATGAATCTAATGCAATCTCAGGCTCCTGCAGACTGCCAGTGTAGCTGTCTGCCCATACCTTGACAACGACAGGAAGAATCAAAGGACTACTAGCACTCAACAGTGCCGTGGTAGCTCATTGAGAACTATAAGCCATCAGCTGCAAAGGCTGTCAGTACTTGTAGTTCATTCATTCACAGAACTCTGTGAATGAATGACACAGCCGTGGGGGTGGAGCCATGCATGGCCGCACTGTTTTCATATAGTGGCAGGGGGTGGAAGGAGAAGATCTAAGGAGTGGGAGGATCGGGGAGAGGATGCACTGGGCTCTCTGAGTGTCCTGTTTCACCCACACAGGGTGAAAAAGCAAGTACTTTCCCTCAGTGGTGCAATCTTTGCTCAGCCCCCCACCCCCAGCCCAGTACAGCCCCTCCCTCCCCTTCCTGCTCAGCCCCTCTCAACTTTGCACATGCGCACAAGGTGGGGGCAGATAGACCACACTGAGCTGCATGGTGAAACCAGTGGGCTTAAAAAAAATTCAACTTAAACCTTTTTTTTTTTTTCTAATTTGGGCTATTAGCACTGTCTGTATCTCTATGGAAGGTGCTGTTTTGTGGTGGGATTCCCATTTAATGTATCAAACTATTGTAACATCCAGCACTGAAGTGAAAAGTATTGTGTCTAACCATTTACAGCAGACCATCCTCATGTTTTTTACTGTTATCTCAATACGTGATATAAATTGAACAAGCTCAAACTTGTTAATCCATAGTCTATAAAATCTGCTTAGTAATGGCATACTTCACTGCAGCAGCTCAGGGCTACAATAAAATTTGAAAATATTTTTATGAGCAATTATTCCAGGGCCATCAATGCAAAAATGTCCAAAAAAATTTGAACATGTAATTTGCTGGATTTGAGTTGTTAAAGAATCAGTTTATTTATTTATTTATTTATTTATTTTTAGAAAACCTGCTCTTTCCAATCCCCCTAGTTTTTCTCTCATTCAATATTCCAGACCTACTTTGAGTCCCAAGCTCTATTATATACCAATGAGATTAAAAGAAATACATGGTATTTCCAGAGTATTCAATAAAATAATAATAATAATAATTATTAATATTAGTATTATTATTATATAATAGTATTATTATTATTATTATCATTATTATTATTGATGTTATTAATACTTTCTGTGTGATAGATGTTGGTGCATGCATGGGACAGTAGAGGATATAAACTATGTAGTGACAGGGTGACCCATTCAGGAAATAGTAAGTCTGCATCTGGGGTCTGTAAGATTTATTACATTTTCATTCGGACGTGGATGTTGGGCTAGGGCAAATTAAGTAGAAATAAACTAAAACTAGATATTAAAAAAAAATAATTTGCCTAGAAATGTAAAAAATAAAAAGCAGTTGATGCTGTCTCCCACAAACATTCCCATCCATCACTGTCCATTGGTCCTATTCTGCATTGAATGATGGCCAGCATCATTCCACCCACATCCTATAGGCCCATGCCAGGGGCGGACTGACGACTCATGGGGCCCCCGGGCAATAGGGGATCATGGGGCCCCTGTGTCCTTGCCCAATCTCAAAAAAGCCTATGAAAAAGGTACCAGGGGCATCTCATGGGGCCCCCTATTGACCCCGGGCCCTCGGGCAGTGCCCGAGTTTCCAAATGGTCAGTCCACCCCTGGCCCATGCAATAGGGAAACATCCCATTTGGGGTGCATCTGCATGTTGACCTGGGTTCACAGGGGTTGATTTACTAAAATTGAAAAATGTAAAGTCTGGTGCAGCTGTGCATGGTGGCCAATGCACAGTAACGCACTACCATGCATTTTGATGAGCTGCATCACAAAAAATCAATGTGTGTACCTTCTTTTTGTTCTGGTGCAATACTATCCCATTTGGATGGACTGTCTTAATGCAAAACATTTAAATTGCAACATAACAAACATAAATGTGTGTGCATTAACCAAACACACTAGAATGGCAAAGTCTGAATGGGCCCTTAATGTACCTGTGTAAACTCTGTCTATGCATTATTTCATCATGTGATCAGTTTTAATTTCTCAGGTTTTCCATTTTATAGCTCAATATCTAACCCTCCCCCCAGACTGACAATGCTGCTGTCCAAATGTGCCCACTTTGCTCCTTCATCCAGAGTGGAGGCACTCTATTACAGGAGGTGTGTTACTGGCCTAATCACCAGGTAATGCAGCCACCATATCTAAAGATTGGTAAGCTGCAAAAAAAATTAACTTTTTTGGTTTTGGGTTTAATATTGTTTAACACTAATGATATTTGTAAAGAATCTGAACACCTTAAACTGGCAATGTCGGATGTAGTGAGTTGAATTGTGCGCTTGCTTCCAAAAACCACCATACCTAGGTAAAGAATATTGCATAAAAATGCATTTTAGCGGTACTGCGCAATAAATTCCCATTATGAGCTTTTTATGTTGGGCCGAAATACACAACAAGCCATTGGGTAATTAAATCCACAAACATATTCTCATACCTCAATATCAATTTCAAGTATACTGACCCTTTAAGTGATAGTTGCATGACCTTGCATGAGGTCAACTGATTTACTATTTACTACCTAGAACAATATAGAGACTGTTTTTACTACAATGTATTTTTTAGAGCAAATCTGGGACAAAGGCAAGGCAAATCACTTGCTAAGTAAAAATGTCATATTACTAAGTATGCAATGTTTTACAATGACATATGTGGAGCAAAAGACTATAGTTTACGACTGTTCTATATTTACCATTAAAAGAAGATCACAAATCACTTAAAAAATAGTGCAGGGGGCTAAAACATAGGACTTTAAGAAAACCTTCCTACTAGAAGACTGCAGTCCTGTGCTTTACTGTACTAAGATCGCGAACATGGGGACATGACCTTTTTGAGTTTTATTCTCATTTATAAGTCTCCCTTTAGGTATTTTTTTAATCCTGCTGTATGTGTGAAGATGGGTTTTCCAATAATACACTGGAAAGCTCCTGGTAGATATATAACCTAAAGACTTGTTGTAAAGGAACTTTACATGGTGCTATGATAGTATAGACTCAAATATACTGTTAAAAAATGTAATATTGATTATACATCCTGTTACAAATCATACAAGGAAAAAAAAATACCACTGATCAAGTAGCATTGCATCTGAGAAAAGGCAGTTGTATGCAGACAAACCATAGAGGGGGCTTCAATATACAGTATATGAGTAGGCCTCTTGATTAACCTCCCTAGCGGTCTGATTATGTCCATATTTTTGTGCTCATAGCGGTACATTTATTTGCATGGAAATATGTACTTTTTTTATTGTAGGCCTGTAATTTTTAGGAATAACGCACTGAAATCTGTCCCAACAAGAGTCTAGTAAACATCCCAGGTATGTTACAATTTGAAACACTAAATCATAAATTATAATTTAATAAATAATCATAAAAAATAATAATATAATAATAATACATTTAATTCAATAATATAATCAAACCAAAAACACTGAAATTTGAACTATAGCGCTAGGTTTGCACATCGCTGAGCAAAGTCGCAAAATCGTTTTTAGTGTCTGATGACGAATTTCCCCCACGAATCATTATCACTCAATTCTGCAAGTGGTTCTGATTTATCGTACTATCGCTGTTCTCTAGCTGATCTAAAATCACTTTTGACCTAAAGGGACGCTTTTTGGACGCCATGGACGTTTCTCAGTTTCCAGGCAGAAAGAACAGTAAAAATGCAGGCAGGGCACAGGACAAAGCACTCGGGACAAAATGTATGTGAAATGCTTTGATACAGTAATGTTTTACTATGTGATTTTAGTGAATTTAGTGAATATCACTTTTTGTCATTTTCAAATTTCCCACCGGTTCCGTCCCCCGTACGCCCCGACGCTCGCAGGGGGTGGAACCCAGATGACAGATACCGGAATGCGCCGGAGGACATTACAGGGGACACTGCAGGAGGGACATCGCAGGAGCGCAGGACAAGGTAAGTGATCGAGGGATCGCGGAGCAGCGCCGCATGGTAAGCCTGAGTGTAGCTCGGGTTACCGCTTGTGGTACTGAAACTTTACCCCGAGCTACACTCGGGAATACCACCAGGGAGGTTAAAAGTTTTTGTCTGCTGGCATGTTACGTACAGTAGCTTGGTTGCCCAACCAGAGCATTGAACAGCACTGGACACTTTTAACCCAACATGCAATAATGTCCTCTAATAAATTATTATAAACAGCGAATCAGCTCACATGATAAAGTGCTGCATGCATACAAAAGTCCAAAAAGACAACGTAGTTGCTCTGGA
Source organism: Staurois parvus (assembly GCF_062004578.1). NCBI lineage: Eukaryota > Metazoa > Chordata > Amphibia > Anura > Ranidae > Staurois > Staurois parvus. Next base: position 9,841,713 of record NW_028318294.1, on the reverse strand, counting down.
TCCAAAAACAATGTGTCCTCACACATCTGTGCCCCTACTCCATACACCACACTCACCAGATGTAATTGACTTCTTATGTAAGCTAAGAAGTCAAATTGCACTTGTTTCTCTGGTTTGCCATGTGTTGGTTCCCCAGTTAAGAGATCACTACTCCTCGGTCCCTTTAAGGTCCAAGCTCTTGGTCTTCCAACCATGTGGTCTCAATGCTCCTCTGTCCCTTTAAGGCATTCAGTGGCAGCAGGTATTTTGTGTGGAAGGATCAATAAAAGTAAATGGGAAAGCTACTCATGGTGTATTATTGCTTATTATTAAAGCAGCACAAAACATAGTGCACTTACATGAAATAAAAAAGCTTGGAAAATGAAACTGCTGATATGCTCTCTAGCATGCTTACCACCAACAGCAGAAGTGACATCATTGAAAGCCCCAATCTAGGCGTTTCATCAGGCTCCTGAGAACGTAGCACATTGAAGCTTTTTACACACAAAGCACTTTGTCACGTGGACTGATTCATTGTATGTAATGATTTAATAAAGCACAATATTGCATGTTGTGGCATACACTAGCTCGGTCTTTCCTAATTTTAGGATTTTTGTGCAGCTTGTTTTGAATATTATTTGTACCCCTATATAGTTTGGTTTGAAATTAGCGTGGGTGTAGTATAATAGAGCGTTGGTTAGTAGTACCAGCACTAGTGCAATCTAAGAAATATACTGACAAGCTATTTCATTGTTTTTTCATGGGTTACCTAAGGTGGAAAGGGTGGGAAATAGCCATACAGGTTGGGATAGATAGTTCCAGAGGATGTGAGAGACTCTGGTGAAGTTCTGATGGCAAGCATAGGAAGAAGAGATAAGGCAGCTAGAGAGCAGGTGCTCTTGGAAGGAGTGAAGAGAACAGTTTGACTGGTATTTTGAGATGAAGTGAATGATGTAGCTCAGGGCAGAGTTGTGGATGACTTTGTAGGTTGTTAGTATTTCGAATTTTATTTTTTGAGTGAGTGGGAAGCAATGGAGTGATTTGCAGAGAAGGGTAGCAAACACCAATTGGTTGGTAAGGTGTATGAATCTGGCAGCAGCATTCATGATAGACTTCAAGGATGGAGGTAGCCTGTGTAAAGGTAGGCTAATGACGAATAAGTTGCACTAGTCGAGGAGAGAGATAAACAAAGAGTTGATTACAGGGGCGGACTGACCATTTGGAAACTCAGCCCGGGGTCAGTAGGGGGCCCCATGAGATGCCCCTGGTACCTTTTTCATAGGCTTTTTTGAGTTTGGGTAAGGACACAGGGGCCCCATGATCCCCTATTGCCAGGGGGGCCCATGAGTTGTCAGTCCGCCCCTGGTTGATTAGTTGCTTTTTTGTGTCGTTGGTTTAGAAAAGCACTTTTCAGACATGTTATGGAGGTTGAGGTGGCAAGAGTTAGACAGTTATGTATGGGAGTCCAGAGTCCATGATTACACCTAACACCCCGACATGTGGGGAAGGACTGAAAGTTGTGCCTTTGATCTTGATGGAGAGATCAGGTCATGGGGGGAAGGAAACATTATGAGCACAGTTTTGCAAAGATTGAGTTTGAGGAATGTGGTGTGACATTCATACTGATATGTCCCTTAGTAAATTAGTGATGCACAAGGTGACTGATGGTGTGAGCTAAGGAGTAGAAAGATAGAGTTGGGTTTCGTCAGCATAGAAATGATATTTGAATCCATGGGAGGTTATCAGATGACACAGGAAGGAGGTAGAGACAGATAATAGAAGATGTCTGAGGACAGAATCTTTGGGGACGCCGATGAAAAAGGAAGTAACACATTACATTGGGGTCTTTTTATAAACAAGCTATGACTCAGGTTTACACTTCATTTCTCTGAGTGTTTTGCCATGTATTTATAAAGTTGCACACACCAGGCTGGTAAGGTAGAACAACCACAAAACAGAATTTGAAATTTGCCAGAAATTAGCACACTTAAGATTGGCCCTTTAAAAAATATGAATTCACTGAAAATGCACTCTAGTTCTGCTTTAATGGAATGCCTTTTGATCTGTCTCATCAGAGCTTACAAGCTTTTTATGTTAGTTCAGACTCTAATTCTTCCATACTGTAGCATGCAGGCACACAGTACGTGCCTATTGACTCTAAAATGTGGTTATTTATACCACTCTTTACCAGCAGCTTCTCACATACGATGGGCAGAGAATAAGCAATCATCCTAATTAATGTGCCATTTATTCATACTCTTGTTCTTGTCCGCCGAACTAAAAAGACCCACGTTTTATGCAATACTAATGTCAAATGATTGTTTCCTGTAGCTGGAGATCGACTGTGAAAACGGGAGCTAATGGTTCCAATGGATAATTTCCACAGCTTCCTTTTTATAGGGCACTATAAAATATCCGCGCAGCCAAAGACAAAAAGAAAAAAGTTAGAAAATGGGATTTTGCAAAGCATCAATCTTGCTTTACAATTATTTTTATTCCCTTAAAACATTCTTTTTAAACGTATAGTTTCATCTTGTTTTGTGTGAAACACATTAATGTTTTCTTAAAAAAGAAGCTATCTACCTGTCTAATTTCCTTAAAATTTTCCTAATTAAAGAAACTTCTTCAAATTCATATTTTTTTTTTTACAAACTTTTATTAAGTTTCAAAGAAATACAGGTAGTACAACGTCAAATGTTCTGATATAAAGAAATAAGCATTAAAAGCAGATGTACATTATGTTTGATATGGTTTATGCATGGTTAGAAAACCATACATAAAATGACCTGCAGCCTATAAAAATACATTAAATCATAGTCACTATGCACGTATGATATATATATACAATATATATATAAGAAATTAGTAGGTTACTCACAATCCTATTCAGGAGCTCGACACAATAACAAAAGTAAAGCAAATAAGAACAGCAAAGGTTAAGGTTTACGAAAAGTTTTGTCTATGTTCACACCAACGTCCCATTTATTATTAACGTAAGGCATTGAGGTTGAGTTATTAAACTGGAGAGTGCAAAATCTGGTGCAGCTCTGCATAGAAACCAATCAGCTTTCAGTTTTTTTTGTCAAGGCTTAATTGAACAAGCTGAAGGTAGAAACTGATTGGCTACCATGTACAGCTGCACCAGATTTTGCACTCTCCATTTTTTGTAAATCAACTCCATTGATCAACCAGATGACTGTGGAAGCGGTGATGGTGGCAGGTCATGAAGGCTCTGGTGGTGAGGGAAGAGGCGGTAAGTCCTGTTCTCAAAGTAGTATTTGGGTACTCATATTGGTATAGGGTCTGCTTAGGGTCCAAACACGGGTTCACAGAATGCAAGGTCTTGCTGAGAGAAGTACATTGTCTTCCCTGCTTGCCTAGGGGAGGAGAATATACACAAAGGTGTACAGTCAAGATATGAAATAAGCTGCTGGAGTGGAGTACATACTAAGTATTACTTCCTCAGAATGCTACAGAGTCTGTTATTGGACTAGGAAGGAACAGCCATAAGATGTGTACCTAGCCATAAGATGTAGAAGATATGTAGTCCTTTTGTAAGTGTGTGTTGGAGCTCTAGGTGTCAAGTGGTCTCCTTCCTGAAAATGTTAATAGCCACATGAAGTAAGTGGCATAAGGGTTGAGTTACTGAAACTGGAGAGTGCAAAATCTGGTGCAGCTCTGCATAGAAACCGATCAGCTTTCAGTTTTTTTGTCAAAGCTTAATTGAACAAGATGAAGTTAGAAGCTGATTGGCTGCCATGCACAGCTGCACCAGATTTTGCACTCTGCAGTTTTTGTAAATCAACCCCATTGAGTTATGTAAAGTGCAGCATATCCGTTCCATAAGCATAACAGAGTCCAGGATTTTGAGTTGACCCACCCTTTGCAGCTATAACAGCTTCAACTTTTCTGGGATGGCTGTCCACAAGGTTTAGGCATGTGTCTGTGGCAATGTTTGACCATTCTTCCAGAAGCACATTTGTGAGGTCAGGTACTGTTGTCGGATAAGAAGGTCGGGCTCTCAGTCTCCACTTTAATTCATCCCAAAGGTGTTCTATTGGGTTGAGGTCAAGGCTCTGTTCAGGCCAGTCATGTTCCTCCACCCCAAACTCACTCATCCATGTCTTTATGGACCTTGCTTTGTGCACTGGTGCGCAGTCATGTGAAGGGGCCATCACAAACGGCTCCCACAAAGTTGGGAGCATGAAATTGTACAAACTGTCTTGGTATGCTGATGTTTTAAGAGTTCCCTTCACTGGAACTAAGGGACCAAGGCCAACCCCTGAAAAATAACCCCACACCATAATCCCCCTCCACCAAACTTTACACTTGGCAAAATGCAGTCAAACAAGTACCATTCTACTAGCAACCGCCAAATCCAGACATTATCCATCGGATTGCCAGACAGAGAAGCGTGATTCGTTACTTCAGAGAACACGTCTCCACTGCTCTAGAGTCCAGGGGCAGCGTGCTTCCAACGCTTTGAATTGCACTTGGTGATGTAAGGCTTGGATGCAGCTGCTCGGCCATGGAAACCCATTCCATGAAGCTCTCTACACACTGTTGTTGTGTTAATCTGAAGGCCACACAAAGTTTGGAAGCCTTTAGCTATTGACTCTGCAGTTGGCGACTTCTGAGCACTGTGCGCTTCAGCATCCGCGGACCCCGCTCTGTCATTTTACGTGGCCTACCACTTCGTGGCTTAGTTGCTGTTGTTCCCAGTTGCTTCCACTTTGTTAGAATACCACTAACAACCAACTGTAGACTATTTAGTAGCAAGGAAATTTCACGGATCGACTTATTGCACAGGTGGCAACCTATATTGGTACCACGCTTGAATTCACTGAGCTCCTGAGAGCGACCCATTCTTTCACAAATGTTTGTACAAGCATTCTGCATGCCTCAGTTCTTGAATTTTACACTTGTGGACATGGAGGGGATTAGAACACTTGAATACAATGATTTGGAGGGGTGTCCCAATAGTTTTGGCAATATAGTGTAAGTGAAAGCTGCTTTACCTGTCAAAGGCTTTGTAATTCTGTCAATACAGTCCTGAGATGTCCCTGCCAGACATGTGAGACAGGTTGTTGGCCTGACTTTTCTCTGTTGTAGTTTAGCAATACAGCCAAGTCATTTCCTTGCCTCCAGCTTTTGAATGGACAGTGAAGAAGAAGAAGCAGAAGACCAATGATCTCATCCCTCTACTCACCCTTCTCTCTCCTTCTCTCAACATGTCCTACATCACTCTCACTTGGGTTCTAATGCTGCCTCTCCCTTTCTGAGTCTGAGGATTACAAGAGGTTTATTCAAGGTGTGACAATGTACTTCCCACAATAGACTGGAAACACCTCTGCATTCTTTGAAAAATCGTATGAAATTTGAAGACAATGTTTTTCTTGACCTTCTGTCAAGATTAGCGGCAGAAATATTTCTCATTCCATCTCTTCCATTAGAATCTGCCGCACTGTTTCCCTGCTCATGTTCAATTCCTCTGCCATCATTCACACACAGGGGCGAACTGACAACTCATGGGGCCCCCGGGCAATAGGGGATCATGGGGCCCCTGTGTCCTTGCTCAAACTCAAAAAAGCCTATGAAAAAGGTACCAGGGGCATTTCATAGGGCTACCTACTGACCCCGTGCCCTCGGGCAGTGCCTGAGTTTCTAAATGGTCAGTCCGCCCCTGTTCACACACTTAATCTTCGATCTCACCATACAAGGGTTCACACTCAGTCCATATTTGCATCCATCATTTGTGTTTTTGGCTGCCCACTTCTTACCACATCTATGCCATTCAAAAACACTTTATTTCTTAATGGAAGGTTCACCATAAGCCGGTTGTAACAGAGCCAAAGTTTCACTGGCATTTTTGCAGGTTTTCATGCAAACTTTGATGTGAATCCACTGCTCCAGATCCCTTTTCTGCCAACAGAGCAATGCACACAGGTGTTATTTCATCTACTATTTTGTAAGGACTTAGGGCTCGTTCACACTTGACTGTTTTACCAACGCTTGCCAAACGCCCCTATAGCGTTTGGCAAGCATTGGTCCGGCGTTTGCGGAGCTTTTTTTTAACGCTCGGCAAACGCTCCGCAAACGCCACATGCACGGTTCAGCGGCGGTTGCTAGGCATTTGCCGAGCGTTAAGAACGCCACACAAACGCCTATAATGATGTTTGAATGGTGTTACCGCTCCGAAAACGCCCCGCAAACGTGTCGCCGGCCAGGCGTTTGCGTAGCGGCACCATAGACTAGAATATGAGGCTTCAACGCCTCCTGACTCGACCAGAGGCGTCCGTTTTGCCTCGACGCTAACACTCCCGTTAGAACAGCACCATGCGCTGCAATGTGCAGAATTGCCAGAGGCGTTTGGGAAGTGGTAAAAACGCTTCCCAAACGCCTCTCTGCCGCCTGCACACAACACTAGTGTGAATGTAGACTAAGTCAACTGGTCTGTGACCCAGGTGAGTGCAAGTTAGAATATGCCAGAACACGCTCAAGTGTGAATGGCTGCGTGACTCACCACCATAGTGCTATGCCATGGGCATTCCAGGAATTCAATTGTTACAAATTTAAATTCAGGTACTCACAAAAAAAAAATGTCTGCCATACTGTTTAGAAAATCTGCCTGGAGAACTTCCTTATAAACAATAATTAACAATAAATAGACCCAAACCCATAGGCTTCCTTTCAGTCATCAACAGCTTTTTATTTTTTTTTTTAGAGAGGAGGTGTGCACAGTGCAAAATGATTGCCAAGGGGTCACAACTGCAGCCACAGGCACTGTTAACCTCCTTAGCGGTAATCCCGAGTGTAGCTCGGGGTAAAATTTCTATACCAAGAGCGGTAACCCCGAGCTACACTCGGGCTTACCATGCGGCGTTGCTCTGGGAGTCCCTGCAGCACTTACCTTGTCCTTCGCTTCCGCGATATGTCCCCTGCAGTGTCCCCGGCCATCTCCTTCGGCTGATGCCGGCATCCGGCTCCTGTGTTGCGGTCCCTGTGACGTTGGGACGTATGGGCGCCGGAACCGGTGGGAAATTTGAAATTTTTACTGTCTTTGCTGTTTCAATGCATTTCACATATATTTTGTCCCTAGTGCTTTGTCCTGTGCCCTGCCTGCATTTTGAATGTTCTTTCTGCCTGGAAACTTAGAAAAGTCCATGGCGTCCAAAAAGCGTCCCTTTACGTCAAAAGCGGTTTTAGAACAGCGATAATAAATCAGAACCACTTGCAGAACTGAGTGATAATGATTCGTGGGGAAATTCGTCATCAGACACTGAAAACGATTCTGCGACTTTGCTCAGCGATGTGCGAATTTGCCTCTGTATTTCAAATTTCAGTGTTTTTGGTTTGATTATATTATTGAATTAAATTTATTATTATTATATTATTATTTTTTATGATTATTTATTAAATTATAATTTATGATTTCGTGTTTCAAGTTTTATCATATCCGGGATGTTTACTAGACTCTTGTTCGGACAGATTTCAGTGAGTTATTCCTAAAAATTACAGCCTACAATAAAAAAACTACATATTTCCATGCAAAAAAATGGTACGGCTTTCAGCACAAAAAATCGGAAAGAATCATACCGCCGAGGAGGTTAACACCCTGCTCAGTCTGACTGCCAAGGATCATAAGAATTCTATTATAAAACCAGAACTAGATATATTAAGTGGACAATGGACTTTCAGTGCAAATTTATGTAGTATATAGGCAGTACAATGAATAAACCTTCTTGTTGCCTTTGGTGGCTCTTTCAGCATTTTGGATTAAGTCTAAAAAGACCCAAATAAATATAAGGGATTTTTCTTTTGCATTTGAAAGTAGCTCTTCTAAAAAAAAAAAAAATAGACTGCTTAAAATTCAAGCACTATGCAACTAAGAATCTCAAAATAGAGGTAATGAACCAGAGATTATTGCCGTTAGATATTTAATACTCAATCAGTATGTGCTCTCTCATGCATATCCCATAGGCACTGCATTCATTCTGACAGTGCACTACTGGTTCAATTACTTTGCTCATTTACAATAAAAGATTAATGAAAAGAGGTATATTTTAGTTCACAGAGATTAATTGCATCCCTTATTTTCCCCAACACCAGAAATATTCAACACATAATCCTGCTAGTATTTTTTTTTCTCCGGTTTCCGTCAACAAGTACATGGAGAATTAATAGACTTTCTTCTTTTACAATTCTTCAAGGGTTTCAAGATACAAATGTCTAGGGAATTGCTGACTGAAAGTTGCCTTTCTGATGGAAAGAAATTAATTCACCTTCCTTACTAATTCACTGGATGACACTTTAAATTATCCGGCATAGGGAGCGTAGAAAAAAATGTGCTCAATAAAATGTTGTAAATCCAGGGAATTCCTGTATTGTGAATATAGCTGTCCTATCTTGTCTTCAAATAATGCTTTCAGGTACAGTAGACAGTCAGTGTATTAACTGATAATGATCTCAGGCATGCTCTCCAGACATTTAAACATCTTATCAGTTGTTTGGAAACATAAACACTGAGAGAGATTTTCACTATCATCAAGCAGGAAGGGCTGAAAACAAATTCTTGAAGTTACATGGTTTGTGTGGTCTAAATGAATAAAGTTAATACAATGAAAACACAAGCGATAGTGGGAAAAGTTTTGTTAAAAGTGTCGCTAAACTGCATCTGAGCAACACAAACCGAAAACTCTCATTCATTTTTAATATTCAAATGTTACTAAACCCACAACAATAAAATCAGTCTGTCTGTGCAGTAAAGCACGCTTGATATACTTACTGTCAGGGGCGGACTGACAACTCATGGGGCCCCCTGGCAATAGGGGATCATGGGGCCCCTGTGTCCTTGCCCAAACTCAAAAAAGCCTAAGAAAAAGGTACCAGGGGCATCTCATGGGGCCCCCTACTGACACCAGGCCCTCAGGCAGTGCCCGAGTTTCCAAATGGTCAGTCCGCCCCTGTTTACTGTGTAACCTAAAGGGTTAATCCTCTGAACTGTGTAAAAATGCTGTTTGATCCTGTCTTCTCGGATCCTCCCCTTCTTCCAGTGACCCCCTACAATCTCCTGATAAGAAATATCATGTGGAGACATGCTCAGTTTAGTGTGTATTGCTAGAGAGTTTTTTTTTCTTGGATGTGATCAGCACAGGACCAATAAGCACTGTCCAGCCAAAGAGTCAGGGGTTCTGCATCCTGCTAGAGCAGAAAGAAAACTCCTCCTACAAGATTTAACCAGTGCTCTGCTGAACACTGATTTAAGTCACAAGGCTGATCTAACTATTGATGAGAAAAGGTATTTATCCGTATGTATTTACTAAAATAATTGCATTTCCATGTTGTGTGTACTGTGGGAGACCAGATATAGTGAATGCAGGGTCCTGGGAGACCAGATATAGTGAATGTAGGGTCCGGAGAGACCAGATATAGTGAATGCAGGGTCCTGGGAGACCAGATATAGTGAATGTAGGGTCCAGGGAGACCAGATATAGTGAATGAAGGGTCTGGGGAGACTAGATCGAGTGAATGCAGGGTCTGGGGAGACCAGATATAGTGATTGCAGGGTCCGGGGAGACCAGATATAATGACTGCAGGGTCTGGGGAGACTAGATATAGTAAATGCAGGGTCCGGGGAGACCAGATATAGTGAATGCAGGGTCCGGGGAGACCAGATATAGTGAATGCAGGGTCCGGGGAGACCAGATATAGTGAATGCAGGGTCCGGGGAGACCGGTTATAGTTAATGCAGGGTTCGGGGAGACCAGATATAGTGAATGCAGGGTCCTGGGAGACCGGATATAGTGAATGCAAGGTCCTGGGAGACCGGATATAGTGAATGCAGGGTCCGGGGAGACCAGATATAGTAAATGCAGGGTCTGGGGAGACCAGATATAGTGAATGCAGGGTCCGGGGAGACCAGATATAATGAATGCAGGGTCCGGGGAGACTAGATATAGTAAATGCAGGGTCCGGGGAGACCAGATTATAGTGAATTCAGGGTCCGGAAAGACTAGATATGGTGAATGCAGGGTCCTGGGAGACCAGATATAGTGAATGCAGGGTCCGGGGAGACCAGATATAGTGAATGCAGGGTCCTGGGAAACCAGATATAGTGAATGCAGGGTCCGGGGAGACCAGATATAGTGAATGCAGGGTCCGGGGAGACCAGATATAGTGAATGCAGGGTCCTGGGAGACCAGATATAATGAATGCAGGGTCCTGGGAAACCAGATATAGTGAATGCAGGGTCTTGGGTTTAGTAACACTTACACAGCAAACTCACCCATCCATCCATGTCTCCATGCTTTATTTCTTGAGAAATTACTTTGAAAAACACCCCCCTAGCATATCTACCTGTCACCGTCTTGAGTAAGGGCATGTATATTGTTTACTTCTTCAAATTCATCTGCCCTTAGCTCAGGCATGCAGACAGGAGGGCGTACTTAGCTGAGCTCTTCTCCTTCTCCAGATGAAAGAAAAAAAAAAGCTACGAAGACTCCTGGGATGTATGCCATCTTTTTGACCTATGATAGATACCAGGAAGAATCTAAATGTAAAAAAAAGTTACAACAAGTAAATATAATGAGACAGATTTACTAAAATTGGAGTACCCAGAATCTGGTGCAGCTATACATGGTAGCCAATCAGATTCTGCCTTCAGCTTTTTGAATTAAACTTTGACAATAAAACCTGGAAGTGGATTAGTTTCTATGTAGAGCCACCAGATTTCGCACACTTCAGTTTTAATACCCCTCCCCCTATATGTCTTCCTATGTATTTACTAACGCTAGCATCACACAGATTGAAAATAGTTAAAGCAGTTGTAAATCTTATTTTATTGTATGAAAATAATAAACATGTTATACCTACCTGCTCTGTGAAATGGTTTTGCTCTTTGGGGGTCCCCCATCTGTGATCTTGACTCCTCCTCCTCTCCAAGATTCCCCATAGCTATCCGCTTGCTATTTGTGGTACTTGTGCAGGCTCAATCCCGAGCTGGGCTGTGTGCATCAATAGATACATACAGCTCAGCTCCACCCCCTCCCTCTTCACAAGATTTGACTGACAGCAGCAGAAGCCAATGGCTCCCACTGCTGCTGAGTTTTCTGTGAAAAGACAGGGAGAAAAGAGAGAAGAGCTGCTGCAGACGAGCACAGCGCTGGATCAAGATCGGGCTCAGGTAATTGTTTAATGGTGGGATGGGGAGAGCAGCTTTTGAAAGTTTTTTTTAATCTTGAAGCAAACACTCACCTTGTAAAACAACCTATACAATTTAAAATAGAAATCAACCACTTGCCCTCCAGAGGATTTACCCCCCTTCCTGACCAGGCCATTTTTTCTGCGTTACTTTAACTGACAATTGCGCGGTCATGCAACGCTGCACCCATATTAAATTTATGTCCTTTTTCCCCCATAAACAGAGTTTTCTTTTGGTGGTATTTGATCACCTGTGCGTTTTTTATTTTTTGAGCTATGAATTAAAAAAGACCAACAATTTTGAGAAAAAAACTGTATTTTTGACTTTTTGCTATTAAACATGTCCAGTAAAAAAAATAAATAAAAAAATCAAATTGGTCATAAATTTAGGCCAAAATGTATTCTGCTACATGTCTGTGCTAAAAACAATCCCAATACGCATAAATTGATTGGTTTACGAGAGTTATAGCATTTAAATATGGCGATACATATACAGGAATTACATTTTTTTACTAGTAATGGCGGTGATCAGCGACTTATAGAGGGACTGCGGTGGGCATTCTGACACTGGGGGGACTGACTTGGTGGTACTGACATTCCCAGTGACACCAATTCAATGATCAGTGCTAATAATAAGAACTGACACTGTACTAATGGCACTGGGCAGGAAGGGGTTAACATGTTAGGTGAAAAAAGGGTTAACTGTGTGCTGTTTTACTATGTATGCATGCTTGAAGTAGCACTGGTTCACATATGTGGACTCCCGTGCCCCGGGACACGCAGGGAAAGAAGTCCCTGCACTTCTTTGGAAACCGCAGCCCGCACGGAAACCTTGGTTCCCAGTGAGGTTGCGATTTCCAGTGGGGGTGGCGTGCCATTAGAATTAATGGCACCCGCCCTCGGGTCCGCATTCTTCTGTGTGGGTGGTACAGCTGAACTGATTTTTGTGCAGGTCTGCAGCGGCACCACCCGCACATATGTGAACATAGCCTTACTGTGGGCTGTGTGAGTGCCCACAGGTCTCTCCCCCGTCGGTAATACTCTGCGATGACTGGGTGCCGGCAAGGAATCACTAGCCGGGAATCACTGATTGACAGCAGAGGTCGGGAATAGCGGCGTGGGTAAGGCGCACAAGCACGCGCCCCCTACCTGGTACTGCAAAATCATGTATATATACGTGATTTTGTGCACCCATGCCACCCTGTAGTAGTATTTCTGCTATAGGGTGGCGCGAAGGTGGTTAAAGGTACAACATTTGTGGATGGATATTAAAAAAATTATAAATACAATTATTCCATTTTAAAAGAGATCACATCTGCTCTGTCCTCAGTTACAAAGAGAGTTGGGGGAGGAGAAACAGCTGCACAAAGAATCTTTAGCGTGACAGTGCGGCGACCGGAAGTGATGTGGACCATGACCGGAAGTGACTCGACAGCGTCCATTAACAAGGTGTGGAAACTTTATCTTCAGTGATCCATCTTTAAATGGGAATTATGTCCCAAGAAGCTTGGTTGTCAACCACGAGAGTGGAAGGCAAATATTTTTGGTGAGTTTACATCCATGTGGGGCATCCTATGGAGCACTTGTTTGTCAGGCATCAACAGCAAGGCTCCTACTTTCCATTCATCATATATCTGCATCAGAGGCTGGTCATCAGCTCTGAGGAAAGGGATTCATCCCCGAAACGCGCCAGCCATTTGACCGCACTGACAGTGAGAGCACCTTGCCTGCCGTTGTGGCCATTGTCATTTTTCTATGCTTTTTAGATACATGCTTCGTCTGTGAGTATGTTTTTATTATTCTTTCACTCCTACAATAAACCTTGGATAGTGCACTAGGTGTGTGCGCCACCTGTTTTCTCACTAAGCACTTGGTTGTCAGTTTGCTGCACATGGTGAAATAGAAAATTCATTTTCATGGACTTTTGGATTACTTTATCACACTTTTTTCATGGACTTTCCATCACTTTTTAGTTTGTAATTACTTTTTACAGTAATCACAGACTTTTCACATATTTGTGTTATTATTATTGAATTTCATGAATATTATATGGTTTTGTACTTATATTTACTTAGCGCCACTTTTAACACTGTATTTATTTGGTGTTTTTTATTTCAAAAAGTTTTTCGGTTTATAAATAGTGGCGGCTTTTACACATTTAAGTTGCAAATAGCACGATATAGTAGATGTTTTTTTTTTTTTTTTTTTAATTTAAATATTTATTGAATTTTTCATATAAATACACATACCCAAAAAGGGAAACAATTCACATATAAATAGGCATTTATAACATTTCTACATTTCCCCTTCTGAAAACTCTTTTCTTTCCCATCCCAACCCAACCCTTCCCACCCCTCCTCCCCCCTCCTCCCCCTGTGCAGACTCTAATCTTTCTAATCTCTCAAGGCATTATTAATTTTTAGCTAACATCCTAGTTCATAGTTTCCTATATTTCTCTTTCAATCCTCCTTTTTCCCACTTTTCCCATCTCATATAATAAACTCCCATGCTATCTTCCTGCATATGGTATGATCTTTCCATTCTACCTATCTGGTTTACTCTATTAATCCAGTCTTCCTCCTTCGGTACCTCAGTTTTCTGCCAAAACTTGGGTATCAATCCTTTCGCCGCATTTAAGAAGTACCAGATGCCTGAGTTTTTGTATTTATTTACAGATGTCTCCACATTATGTAGGAGGCACGTCGTTGGGTCTAACCTTATGTCAATTTCAGTTATTTCTTCAATCAATTTGACTATTACCTTCCAAAAAACCTGGATTTTCGGACATTCCCACCATATGTGAAACACCGTGCCTATCTCTCCACATCCTCTCCAACACATTTTTGAATTTTCCCCATTCATCTTGTGCTCAACACTCGGTGTAATGTGCCATTGTGTCATACACTTATAATTAATCTCAACCTCTCTCATACTAACATTCTCGCGTATCAATCTAAACATCTTTCTCTGTTTGTCCTCGTCAAACCCAACTTCCATGTCCCTTTCCCATTTTGTTATAAAACTTAACTTTGTGTTTGTGTCTAATTCTGTGAGTATTAGATAGATTTTTGAAATACCGTGCTTCCCATCCCTTCGTGTTTCTAACAACCTTTCAAACATATTCCACTCCTGTTTTAATCTTAGGGGTTTCGGGAGGTTTCCAATAAAACATTTCAATTGATGATATTTCCACTCATCTATTCTAATAAAGATATCTCCCTTCTTCTCCATTAATTCTTTAAGTGAAATCAATTCCCCCTCCACCAGAACATCTCTCAATTGGGTATCCTCCTTTCTAAACCATCTCCCTGATATCTTATCCTGTCCCGGGGGAAAGTACTCAGTGTTTGTGAGAGGCATTAGTGTAGAATTAAATTCCCATTTCATGTTTTTGTGTAAATTGTCCCATACCCTTAAAACATTTAAAGTGTAAATACTTGTGCTTTCTTTAATTCCTCTAAACTGTGCTGGAACCCATATCATCTGACTCAATCTAATTCCACTAAGATCATTTTCAATTGTTACCCAACTTTTCCCCTTATGGTTAAATGTCCAGTCATATATTCTTGCTAAAACCACTGCTTTATAGTATCTCTTGACATCTGGTAGACCCAATCCCCCTTTCTCTTTAGTCCTACTCAATGTTTCATATGCTATTCTAGGTTTTTTATTCTTCCATATGTATCTTGCTATCATTTTTTTTATTATCTTAAAAAAGGCCTCTGGAATTTTAATTGGTACCATTTGAAATCTATACAATATTTTAGGCATAATTACCATTTTGACTAGGTTTATACGTCCTATCCAGGATGGGTTTCCTCCTTCTAATCTTTTTAAATCTTCCCTGATCTCATTTATCAAAGAAATATAGTTTAATCTATGCAAATGCTTAGATGAGGCAGTGAGTTTTATTCCTAGGTATTTTATCTCTTTTTCTCTCCATATAAAGGGGAAATCTTTTTGTAGTTTTTTCTTTTTCATTCTTTGATATATTAATATTCAAGATCTCTGTTTTCGTTGGATTAATTTTTAGATTTGATAGTTCACCATACTCCTTCAGAATCTTCATTATATTTGGGAGAGTTATTCGGGGATTCCCCACATAGAACAATAAGTCGTCCGCAAAGGCCGCTACTTTATGTTCTATTGTTTCTATCTGAATTCCCTTTACCGCTCCACTGTTCTTTATTATTGACAACAGAGGTTCGAGTGACAACACATATAGTAAAGGGGACAGTGGGCAACCCTGTCTTGTTCCATTAGACATTTCAATGGGTTCTGATCTCTCCCCATTTACCGTGATGATTGCAGTAGGCTCCCTATATAATTTACTTATCCACTCACGCATTCTATCACCTATCCCCAGCACTTTTAAGTTGTCCATCATAAAGCCCCAGTCCACTCTATCAAATGCCTTCTCTGCATCAATTGACAAGAGCACCACCGGGGCTTTCCCTTTTCTACTTTTCTGAATAAGCATCAGGGTTCTCAAGCCGTTATCTCTACCCTCTCTCCCAGGTACGAAGCCCACCTGATCTCCATGGATCCATTCAGGCATTAGATCTTTCAACCTGTTTGCTAAAACCTTTGCATACAGTTTGGTATCTGTGTTCAATAATGAAATAGGTCTATAGCTGGAGCACTGAGATGGGTCTTTTCCCTCCTTTTGAATAAGTACTACATGGGCCTGTAAAGATTCTCTCCTCACTTCCATCCCACCTCCCAGAGCATTCATATACTTTTCCAGTTTGGGTAACAGCACTTCACTAAATTTCTTATAGTACTTAACTATATAGCCATCCGGGCCTGGGCTTTCCCCCCCCCCGTGCTTCTTAATGTTGTTTTAATTTCTTCCTGGGTAATTTCCACATCCAAGGAGTTCAACTGTGCTTCACTTAGTTTTGGTAATCCCGCGTTTTTTAAATATATCATCTTTTTTTCTTTGATTCCCTCTTGAGCTTCTTTTAGAGGACCTTGGGGACTGATATTATATAGCTTTCTGTAATACTCCGTAAACACTTTAATAATCTCTTTAGTTGAGTGGACCAACTCCCCCTTAGGACTTTTTATCTTTTCTATATAATTCCTATTTTTCTTTTTATTCAAGGCTCTCATTAGGTATTTTCCTCGTCTATCTCCCCATCTATATCTCTCGTTTAATACCCTGTTGTATACTCTTCTCCTCTTTTCTTCTATCAACCTCTCTAGCTCATCTTTTTTATCCGATAACTTCTGTCTCGTATCTTTTGTTATTTTCTTCTTGTGGATCTGCTCCAAGTCCAGTATATCTTTTAGAAGCCCACTGACCCTCTCTCTTCTTTCCTTTTTCTTCCTTGCTCCTGCCGCGATCAAAATTCCTCTTATAAATACCTTATGACTTTCCCAAACTGTAGCTATCGACACCTCTTCTGTTTCGTTCTCCTGAAAATACACCCTAATCTCTTTCTCAATTTTCTGAACTAAATCCTCATCCAGAAGAAGAGCCTCATTTAACCTCCACCCTAATCCTCCAGTCCACCTTCTTCAACATCCCATTTTCATTACGACCGGGGCATGATCCGAGAACGTTCTTGTCTCTATGTCAATTTTAACCAGATGATCTATAAGTTGATGGTCTATTAAGATGTAGTCTAATCTCGAGTATATCTCATGTGCATTAGAGAAGAAGGTATAGTCTCTGTCTTTCATATGCATTATTCTCCAGATGTCCACTAGTTGATATTCATGCATCACTTTCTTCAAAGCTCTCAGAGACCTACTCCCCTCTCTTTGCACAGAAGAGGTGTTATCCTTTTGTGGGTCCATACAGAAATTTAGGTCTCCTGCAACTATCAAACGCCCTTTTTTAAATTCCATCAATTTTTTCATCAGACCCCTCATATACATCTCTGGGTTTTTATTGGGGCAGTATATATTGGCTAAAGTACACTCAATCCCCTGAAGCCTACCTTTTAAGAATAAAAACCTCCCCTCCGGATCGGTTCTTCTATCCTCCAGCTCAAATCTCATATTCTTTGCCAAACCTATTGCCACCCCTTTTGCTCTTTTAATTGGAGAGTCTGCGTAATACCATATTGGGTAGTGTTTGGATTTCAGTTTCACATTTGCCTCTATCTCAAAGTGCGTCTCCTGTAAAAATACCACTGACGTTGCCCTATGATGCAACTCCTTAAACAACCTAAATCTCTTCCCTGGACAACTCAACCCGTTCACATTATAGGTTATAAACTGTATTCCTTCCATCCTTCCCAATTCGCTCCATCTCTCTTCCAATTTACCTCTTCCTCTTTATCCCTACTGTCATGCAGAGTATTAACCCAATACCTCCTCTCCTCCCTCCCTCCAACCCAACTCCCATCCCCCCCCTCCCCCCATCCCTCATTCTTTTTTTCCTCCCTACCCATTTTTAGGCTTAAAGACTGCCTATAAATCATTTGTGGAACTATTTCCACCACTGATTAAATGCTTTGGGATTAAGCTCCACCCATGGCCGGCTATCCTCTCCTTCGACCTCCCCAGATCCCCTCTCTCTATCCACAGGAGAAATACAAAAATATTTACTTTCCCCCTCAACCGAAGCTCCCGAGGGTTACCATTTCAACATATGTGGGGCCCAGGGGGTCGAGAGAGATATGAGAGAGAGAGAAAAAAAAAAAATGTATATATTCTTCTCAATTTTCTCAATTTTCCCTCCCCTCTCTTCCCACCTCCAGGCCTCCCCTGCCCCCGGCCCGCTGCCAGTCCTCTTTTCTTGTATCTTCTGTTTCCCTTCTTTCTTTTTCTTCTTCTTCCCACCCCACTATCACCATTCTTTGCAGTTTCAGTCTGTCACAGAAATCCCTCAGTTCCTTCGGGTATCTCAGATATGCTGTTACGCCATTTTTCCAGCCAATTAAACAAGCTGGGGTACCCCATCTATACTGGACGTTCTGTTTTCTCATTTGTTCCCACAAGGGTCTCAAGGATCTCCTTCTCCATAGGGTCTCTGGTGTTAGGTCCGCAAAAATTTGGATTTTTAAGTCTCCATACTTAATTAATGCTCTTCCTTTAATCGTCCTCCATATCTCCTCTTTAACCCCAAATTTTTGGAACTGGACCACTGTATCTCTTGATCTTTCCTTCTCCACCGCTTGATTAAACTTTCCTATTCTAAACACTCCGTCCAGTTTAATCCCGTCTGTTTCAGGTCTGTCTCTTATGGAGTTTAGAATTTTTACGACAAGATCATATAGTGATTCCCCTTTTACTTGCTCTGGAATTCCTCGAACTCTAAGGTTACATCTTCTTTCTTTATTTTCTTGAACTTCCATCCTATAGAGCAATTTTTTCTGGGTATTCTCCAAGTAAGTTATTTTTTTCTCTAGATTATCTATGGTTTGGGCCTGCTTTTTAACTTTTTCCTCTGTTTCTTCCACTCTCAATAGCAGGTGTCTTAGATCATTGCGCACAACTGTCATTTCTTGTTTTATCATTTTTTCCAAACTTTGAAACATTTCTGTCATCTCCTTTTTATTTGGCGCTTGTAGTTCACCGTCTACTTCTTTTTTTTCCAAGCCCTCTGTTGTTAGGTGGCTACCGCTACTATTCATACCCATTGATAATCTAGGACTGTTTCCCAGAGACATGTCCATATCCCCTTTTGCGTTTGCACCTTGGGCCCTTTCTGGCGTAATATTTCTTTGCGGTGTAAATTTCTTTATCGTATCTATTTGAGACCCTTTGGGCCCTGTTCCCTTAGGACCTTTGTTCTTCATTTCCTCTAAAACTCTGATTTCTTCTCTTATTCTCTATATGAAATTGTATCAGTCCTTTAATTTGTACACGAGACAGTACCTGCTAATATCCCATGTATTTTTACTCTCCTGGGACACCTGGAGCTCTTCTCATCTTCTCTTTCTTGGCCCAGGGAATCCTCCCCTCCTCTCCTTCACCCCTAGATTTCCCATATCACTCGGGGTTCCCCCACACGATAAGCCCCCAATAGCTCTCACTCACCCTTCTTCTTCTCCCAGCAGTGACTCCGAGCTTGAGGTGTGGGGCCTTCACAGCAATTCAGTCCAAGGGGGGATTCCTCTGGGTTTCACTCCTCTCCTCGTGCCCTTCATCCAGGCTTTTCACCAGATAGCAGGGTGAATCCCTTCTCTCTATTGGGTCACTCAGACCCAGAATCGATCAGTTGGCCGTGGGGATTAAACACATGAGAGCCGGCGGCTCCCTCTTGCATCGGGAAGCCGGCTGGTTTCTTCCTCTTCCAGAGAGCCTCCGGGGCCGGTCACGCGCTCCCACCACGTCACCTCGCCCCTGAGCCTCCTGAGTCTCTCCTCCGTAAGGCGCCAGGCGGACCAGCGCTTCACTGCCACCTCCGCCCTGGTCTCATCTCCGGCTTTCCTCCTCTCCTGTACCGATCGACAGACTCCGGTGAGTCAATTCTCCATATCCTACTCCAGGTGGTCACTGGGGAGGTCGAATAGCGGCGCTTAGCAGGGAGCTATTGCCACACGCTCCCCACAGCCGCCATGTTCAGGCTCCTCCCTCTGTTTCCTGCTGACGATATAGTAGATGTTGATCACATTATCACATTTATTTAAAAACATTTTTATAGTCAAGATGACAGTTCAGATACTGTGTTTGATCTACTTTGTGTTGCATTTCTTCAGATGCAGCATGAGTTGAGCTTAGACTGCAGGCAAAGCAGGTCAAATGCAACCTTTTTTGTTACCAAACTCAGCATTTTTCATTTGACTGCATGTGTTCAAAAAGGCTGTATTTAAATAAAACACCTGTCTACACAAGCCTTTATGGGGAAGGCATGATTACAGAATTGACTGGACCAAGAAATCATGGAGCTGCACTAAAAAGTTCCTGCATACAGATATCTTCCAATACCTGTTCTGTCTGTACAACACACAGAGGAATTGACAGAATGATTCCTAGACCTGCTATACATTTCTAGACAATTATCACTTCAGCTGCCTGCAGGAGGCAGTCACAGGCCCAAGGGCATTTAGTTGAAAAGCAACATTACATTAATCTATCCTTGTTTTCTTACGATACACTCAATTTAACCTGAATTGTATTTCATACACGCAGGTGAAGGCAATGGTGCAGAGATAGAATTTCAGTTTTTTTTTGTTTTGTGGAGATGGCATTGCAAACATTGCCACGGGTAAACTACAAATGATTTAGGAAGATGTATATATGTGTTTAACCCAACTAACCCACTAACCTAACGTATAAAATTCTAAATACTAACCACAACATACAAAGCCATCCACAACACTACCCCTAGCTACATCACCAACCTCATCTGCAGATATCATCCAAATCACCCGCTCTGCTCCTCCCAAGACATCTTGCTTTCTAGCTCCATCATCACTTCCTCCCACGCTCACATTCAGGACTTTTGCAGAGCCTCTCCTATCCTCTGGAACTCCCTACTCCAGTATGTCGGGTCAGCCCCCACCCTGTTTGCCTTTAGGTGATCTTTGAAAACTCACTTATTCAGGGAAGCCTACCCCACCTCCACCTAAGAACTATACTTGAGCCACCTCCATCAGATCATCCCCTGCAGCTATCACCTTTTGTACCACCTCCCCCTTCCTTTAGATTGTAAGCTCCACGAACAGGGCCCTCCTATTCCTTTTGTACTGAAATGTATTGTAATTGTACTTTCTCCCTTTATATTGTAAAGCACTGTGCAAAGTGTTGGCATTATATAAATCCTGTATAATAATATTAATAATATATATAGTGTATATTGAAAATTTGCTGGAATTTTACTTTCCTGACCTGAATCTTTGGCAGCATATTACTGGATAGGAGTCAGCTGAACATACCTGGGTTCAGTTTGGTTCAGTTCAGGACATGTTCTGAAACCTTAGTAAAGTTTGGTTGTCGAATACGTTTGTTAAAGTCAATGTGAGCCAATATGTTAAAACAGAAATGGCCATTTTCCAGACTAATAGGGAAGGGATTGTAAAACAAATGGCGGGGGAGAGGAGTCACTCCCTTGGGGAACATGTACCAAAAGACAAAAAATCAGTTGGAATACCCCAGAGAAATTAGTGACAGTTATCTGGAGCAGCGGATTACCATCAAATTTTGCGTGCAAATTGGAAAAAGTGCGAGTGAGACTATCTCTGTTACAGCAGGCTTATGGTGAATATTCCATGAAGAAATCCAGTGTTTTTCAAATGGTGTAGGCGATTTAAGGAAGGACGGGAAGTTGTCCATGATGATGCAAGAAGTGGGCAGCCAAAAACGCAAAGAACAGATGCAAATGTGGAAAATGGTTATGGGAATCTGTTTGGAGGAAAAGACTAGAACCTGACAAGTGGAATCTCCACCATGACAATACTCATGCACATGATGCATTGAGTTTTTGTGAGTTCCTGGGCCAGAAATACATTTTGAAACTTGACCAACCACCTTCGTACCCTGCAACTTTTGACTGTTTCCAAAATTTAAAAAAGGCCTTAAAGAGACATAGATTCGATTGACATTCTAGACATCCAGTGCACCATGAAAAAGATACTGTACAGAGTTCTGGAAAACAAATTCTAGGAAAGTATCCTGCAGTGGCACAGTCATCCAGAAAAGTGTATCATTTCACAAGGGGACTACTTTGAAGGTGACAACAGATGCTAGTGTATAGGTAAGCAAACATTTTTTACAGTCCATTCTGGAAATTAAATTGTCACACCTTGCAAAGCAATGCATACATTTTCAGTCTTATATAAATACCAATAACAAACTAAATAAATACATTTACTGCAATGCATAGGTGTGAAGCCAGCCTCAAAGCTTTTTTGCAAGAACAAAAGAATTTTAACTGCTTAAATAATTATTAGCTGGAGTTAGGATATGATTTTTTATCATTTACTTAACCTCCCTGACGGTATTCCCGAGTGTAGCTCGGGGTAACATTTCAGTACCAAAAGCGGTAACCCCGAGCTACACTCGGGCTTACCCTGCGGCACTGCTCCGGCAAGTTGTCTTCACTTACCTTACCCTGCGCTCCCACGATGTGTCCCCTGCAGCGTCCCCGGCCATCTCCTCCGGCCGATGCCGGCATCCGGCTTCTGTGTCCTTTCCCTGTGACGTCGGGACGTACGGGCGCCGCCGCCGGCGGGAAATTTAAAAATTTTAAAAAATGTCATTTTTTTTTTTTTACATTTTACACAGTAAAACATTGCTGTTTCAACCTATTTCACATACATATTGTCCCTAGTGCTTTGTCCTGCGCCCTGCCTGCATTTTGTCTATTCTTTCTGCCTGGAAACTGAGAAATGTCCATGGCGTCCAAAAAGTGTCCCTTTAGGTCAAAAGCGGTTTAGATCAGCTAGAGAACAGCGATAGTAAATCAGAACCACTTGCAGAATTGAGTGATAATGATTCGTGGGGGAAATTCGTCATCAGACACTGAAAACGATTTTGCGACTGAGCTCAGCAATGTGCGAACTTGGCGCTCTATTTCACATTTCAGTGTTTTTGGTTTGATTATATTATTGAATTAAATTTTTTATTATTTTTATATTATTTTTATGATTATTTATTAAATTATAATTTATGATTTTGTTTTTCAAATTTTATCATACCCGGGATGTTTACTAGACTCTTGTTCGGACAGATTTCAGTGAGTTTTTCCTAAAAATTACAGCCTACAATAAAAAAAATACATATTTCCATGCAAAAAAATGGTACCGCTTTCAGCACCAAAAATCTGAAATAATCATACCGCCAGGGAGGTTAAAGTCCATTTGAAAATATATGTCCAGTTAAAATGACCTTGTCCATTGAATGACCACACATCTGCTGGTTTCACCGCAGAACACATTTCATTGTCAACCTGTTAACCGCTTCCCCGCCACCCTATTGCAGAACTACTGTTACTGCTACTAATCATGTATATATGTGATTTTGCATTTCAGGGTAGGGGGAGCGCGCACACACCGCTCTACCTGCGCCATCATTGGCAGCTACAGATGTCAATCACCAAAATTTAGATAGAGATTCCCCGCTAGCACCCTGTGATCGCCGAGGAACAGTGAAAAGGGAGAGGTCTGTGTGTGTAAACACACAGATCTCTCTCCTGTCAGCACAGACATACTGCTTTGTATTGCAATACAAAGCAGCATGTTTCCCTAGTAAAACACACATAGCACACATAGTAAAACAGCACACAGTTAACCCTTTGATAGCCCCAGATGTTAACCCCTTCTTGCCCGGTGTCATTAGTACAGTGTCACTGCTTTTTATTAGCACTGATCACTGTATCAGTGTCATTGGGATGTCACTGGCAATTAGTCAGTTCCACCCCAGTGTCAGAATGCCCGCCACAGTCCCGCAATAAGTCATTGATCGCCGCCATTACTTAAAAATTCCAGTATATATACCTCAATTTGTAGATGCTATAACTTTCATTTAATTTACATATATTGGGATTTTTTCTAGCACAGACATAATACAATTTGGCACAAATTTATGATGAAATTCGATTTTTCATTTTTTTTTCATTTTTATTGGTCATGTTAAACTGGTTGCCAAACGCAGATAGCCAAATGACAGCTGCACTGCGGCTGGCCAGTTCGGGGAGGGCATCATATGACGTCCTCACAGAAAGCGCTCTCCTGCGCGCCCCCGGGGGTGGGCACCTGGCAATCTCCATGACGGACACAGCTGATCACATGATGTGGTAAAAGGCCAATCACAGCAGCCTTTTACCACATGATCAGCCGTGTCCAATGACATGCTGATCACCGGGAAATGCAATTGCCGATTCTAAGCAGCACTTTCTTCACGCTGTCAGAGTGTGAGGAAAGTACTGCCGAGAACCGGCAGCTGTCTGAGCAGGGATCGGCACCGATCATCAGGACACTGATGATCAGTGCCCTGATGATCTGTGCCCAGCAGTGCCACCCACCAGTTCCGCCCACAAGTGCCCAGCAGTGCCGCCCACAAGTGCCCTGTAGTGGCACCCATCTGTGCCCAGCAGTGCCACCCACCTGTGCCCATCAGTGCTCACCAGTGTCACCCACCAGTGCCCATCAGTGCAGCCCAACAGTGCCACCAGCCAGTGCCACTCAGCAGTGCCACCATTCAGTGCTGCCAATCAGTGCTGCCTATCAGTGCTAACTATCAGTACCCATCATCAGTGCTGCCTATCAGTGCCCATCATCAGTGCCAGCTCATCAGTGCCACTTATCAGTGCCGCCTATCGGTGCCCATAATCAGTGCCAGCTCATCAGTGCTTCCTATCAGTGCTGCCTATCAGTGACACCTCATCAGTGCTGCCTATCAGTGCCCATCAGTGCAGCCTTGTCAACACACATCAGTGAAGGAGAAAAATTACCTGTTTGCAAAATGTTATAATAGAAACACAGAAACCTTTTTTTTCACATTGTTTGCATTTTTTTGTTTATAGCGCAAAAAATAAAACACCCAGCAGCAATTAAATACCACCAAAAGAAAGCTCTATTTGTGAAAAAAAAATTATGAAAATTTCATATGGGTACAATGTTTCATGACCGCGCAATTGTCATTCAAAGTGCGACAGCACTGAAAACTAAAAATTGGCCTGGGCAGGAAGGGGGTATAAGTGCCCGTAAGCCAAGTGGTTAATAGCAAAAAGTTGAAAATATTGTTTTTTTTCTCAAAATAGTTTGTCTTGTTTTGTTTATAGCGAAAAAAATTAAAAATGCAGAGGTGATCAAATACCACCAAAGAAAGATGGATTTGTGGGGAAAAAAAGGACATACATTTAATTTGCGTGCAGCGTTGCATGACCGCGCAATTGTTAGTTAAAGCAACGCAGCGCTGTATTGTAAAAAATGGCCTGGTCCAGGGGCGGACTGACCATTTGGAAACTCGGGCACTGCCCGAGGGCCCGGGGTCAGTAGGGGGCCCCATGAGATGCCCCTGGTACCTTTTTCATAGGCTTTTTTGAGTTTGGGCAAGGACACAGGGCCCCATGATCCCCTATTGCCCAGGGGCCCCATGAGTTGTCAGTCCACCCCTAGCCTGGTCAGAAAGGGGGGGGGGTTAAATCCTCGGGACGGCAAGTGATTAAAGGAACTAGAGAATTATCAGACTTACTGGAAGAATCAACAGATATGGGCTTAGAAAAACAAAAACTGCTATGTAAATACTGTTGACAGACATATTGTATTATTAATATTAATATTATGAAAATGCTGTTATTTTTGCTTTTAACAAAAGTTTCACTTTAAATGAAACTCCCCTTTTTTTAAATAGTTAAGATGATTTTGAACTTTCTAGGCAGAAACTTTTCAGCAATAGGCAAATATTTTCATTGTTCAGTTATAACTGTTGTCTTTTGTATTCTTTTATAGAAATTGTTCAAATGAGACCTTGGAAACAGAAGGTTTAAATTTAACAGATTGAGGTAGGTGTTTAATTGTATAGGACAGCTTGAGCGCTGCCTGATTTAGATTGGAGCAGTACTGTTTTTCTTTACAATAGTTTTTCCAGTAATTCTTTCTGAAATTAGATCTCTGCATGCACCGCAATAGGCCTAATGTTAGCAAATGAATTGCTGGATTTCTTTCATTCCTTTCTTACCATCGGTTATTATGTTGTTTAGCTCACTGAAACTTTTTTTTTTTTTCCTTTTGTAAAATAACTGCTCTCCAAAAATGCTAAGTGCAGCTGTCAAAAGTTTAATGAAAGCCTTTTTTTTTTTATAATTACAGCCATGTTAATTGTGGTAAGTGATGATAAGGAAAAACAAGATGGATGGTTTGCAGCTTCCAAAATTCAGACATTATCTAAGCAGACATTTTGTAACATTATGTAGCAATGAAAAGGAAGCAATTATTACAGCAAGGTATAACCGACAGGGAATTGTAATTTACACATAGAGCATCCCGGAGCACGTTTATAAACGTCACTATTTAACCACTTGAGCTCCAGAGGATTTACCCCCCTTAATGACCAGGCCTCTTTTTGCTACTCTGCACTGCACTAATTCAACTGATAATTGCGCGGTCATGCAATGCTGCACCCAAACGAAAGTTACGTCCTTTCTTTCACACAAATAGAGCTTTCTTTCAGTGGTATTTGATCACCTGTGCGCTTTTTATTTTTCACGCTATAAACAAAAAAAGGCCAAAAATTTTAAAGAAAAACAATATTTTTTAATTTCAGCTATAAAAAATATACAGTAAACTCAAAGTTGGTTATAAATTTAGGCCAAAATGTATTCTGCTACATGTTTTTGGTAAAAAAAATCCCAATAAGTGTATATTGATTGCTTTGTGTGGAAGTTATAGCGTCTACAAACTATGGTATAAATACTGCAATTTACGCCATTTTTCTGCTATACAACGCTGCGCTAGTTTAACGGACAATTGCGTGATCATGCAATACAGTACATAAATGAAATTTACATCTTTTTTTCCCCACAAATTGAGCTTTCTTTCGGTGGTATTTGATTGCCTGTGTGGTTTTTATTTTTTGCGATATAAAAAAAAGGCTGACAATTTTGAAGGAAAAAAAACAATAATTTGGACTTTTTGCTATAAAACACGTCCAGTAAAAAAAAATGCAAAAATCAAATTTAGTCATAAATTTCTGCCAAAATGCATTCTGCACCATGTCTTTGCTAAAACCCCAATACGTGTAAATTAATTGGTTTACGTGAAAGTTATAGCGTTTACAAATGGCGGGAAAGATACTGGGATTTTTAGGGTTTTTTTTATACTAATAATGGCGGCGATCAGCGAATTATGGCGGCAATCAGGGACTTATGGCAGCAACCAATGACTTATTGCGGGACTGCGGCGGACATTTTGACATTGGGGGTACTGACTTGGGGTCACTGACATCCCCAAAAACACTAATACAGTGATCAGTGCAAAAAAAAAAACACTGACACTGTACTAATGGCAATGGGGAGGAAGGGGTTAACTTTATTTTGCAGGGAAGGGTTATAGGAGTGAGGGGAGTGTTTTACTAGGGGGCGGGGGTGTGTACTGGGCGGGACAAGGCTGATCGAGAAAGAGAAACTGTTCTTTCTCAATCAGCTCATCCTCGAGCTGACAGGGAAGTGACAGACAGCACAGCTGCTGCAGCTGTGCTGTCTGTCACTGTTTGCCGCCGATCGCCGGGACATAGCCGCTAAGGAACGGATGTGACCCGGCGACTCACATCTGCGGTGGTGATCCGCGGGACAGATAGGGCAGCGGCGCGCCTCGCGTGCGCCCCCTATTTGTTTACAAAACACACATTTTAAAACGTGGTTTTGCCTGCGAGTGCCGCCCTGCCGCAGTATATATACAGTGGCAGGGCGGCAAGTGGTTAAAGTGATTATGACTTTATTTATTTATCTTTTTTTTTTTAAATAACAAACATGTTATGTTTACCTGTTGTGTGCAAAGGTTTTGCACAGAGCAGCCCCGATCCTCCTCTTCTGGGGTCCCTTGCCAGTGCTCTGGGTTCCTCCTCATCTTCATGTGCCACCATAGGGAAATCCAGAGCCATGTTTTGTGTGTCCATTGGCACATATAGTGCAGCTTGGCCTTTCCCTCCACTCCCTCATCACTGGATTTGATTGACAGCAGCAGGAGCCAATGGCATCCAATGCTTTCACTGAGTCCAGTGAAATATTACTGAACTGTATGAGAGTTTGCTGAATTGATGCTAAAGAAGTACGTAGCATTACAATGATGTAATCCGCGAAGGGCGTTATTTTGTGGTGTTTTTTACCTATATAGAAGCCATGTATATCTGGATTGTTTCTTGTAGTTTCATTTTGCTTGAGGTGGTTGTAGCCGTATTAGTGCATTTGCGACAGAAACAATTGAGTACTGACGTGATACTTTTTTTATTTGCACTAACATACAATTTTGAGGACAAGCTTTAGGGGAGTGTCCCCTTCTTCAAGGTCCAAGCAGTACTCTTACAAAGTTTTAAAACATACATTTTGTCCCGAGTGCTTTGTCCGGCGCCCTGCCTGCATTTTTACTGTTCTTTCTGCCTGGAAACTGAGAAATGTCCATGGCGTCCAAAAAGCGTCCCTTTAGGTCAAGAGTTGTTTTAGACCAGCTAGAGAACAGCGATAGTAAATCAGAACCACTTGCAGAATTGAGTGATAATGATTCGTGGGGAAATTCGTCATCAGACACTGAAAACGATTTTGCGACTTTGCTCAGTGATGTGCGCACTTGGCGCTCTATTTCAAATTTCAGTGTTTTTGGTTTGATTATATTATTGAATTAAATCTATTATTATTATATTATTATTTTTTATGATTATTTATTAAATTATAATTTATGATTTTGTGTTTCAAATTATAACATACCCGGGATGTTTACTAGACTCTTGTTCGGACAGATTTCAGTGAGTTATTTCTAAAATTTACAGGCCTACAATAAAAAAAATACATATTTCCATGCAAAAAAATGTACCGCTTTGAGCACAGAAATATGGACATAATCAGACTGCTAGGGAGGTTAAGGTTAGAGTTAGCTATTTATTTTAGTTGTAGTTTAGCCTCCATTCTGCAGGTGGCGCTGTGGTGCTTGCCACTGTATAGATGGTGTGAAGACTCGGAGGAGAATATTTTCCATGCAACCTCCATAGGCATCATTAGGGGAGTGGTGGTCAGATTGGCAGGGCCGTGGATAAGTGGGTACCACCAGTCATTCTGTGCAGGGCCCAGGCCAGCACAGGGGTCTAGGCAACAAGGTGAATCATATTTGGACAGGGAGGGTGATCTCACTCTTGCCGGTTTTCAGCTGTTATAGAGCCATACAGGAGATTGGTTCTAGTATTTGCCCGCCCTTACCAATCACCCTCATTCTGCACTATACATTTCCCCCTGTGTGCCCCACCCCGACAGTGCTGCCACATTCCCTTGTGTGCTTCCTGCAGGCAGCTGCAAGAACACAATAGGATCCTTCGGGATGGACAGTAGGGAAAGAGTCGAGTAAATATGTAATTTATCCCAGTCCCTCCCGTTCATGAATGAACACAATGAGTGATCGGTACTGATCACTCACTGTGTTCATTCATAAATGAACCATGGAAAATATAGGTACTTGTATAGCGCCGTCAATATACACAGCGCTTTACATACACATTGTAGAATCACATCAGTCTCTAACCCTCAAGGGTGTACAATCTAAAGTCCCTAACTTACATACATACACATACAAGGGCCAATTTAGACAGGAGCCAATTCACCTACCAGCATGTCTTTGGAGTGTGGAAGGAAACCCACACAGGCACAGGGAGAACATGCAAACTCCAGGCAGTCCAACCAACAACCCTAGTACTGCCAGGCGGAAGTGCTAACCATTTAGCCACTGTGCTGCCCAGAAATTGTGTTTATTTAGGGGTGGGCCCTGTCAGATTGGTTATATGGGGCCCTGTGGTTTCTAACAGCAGCCCTTCCGATTGGACATTGCAACCCTGAGTGACCTTGGAAGCCATCTTTGGTGTGGGCAGTGCTAATAAATAACAGTGCCACGCAGGCACAGGGAGAACATGCAAACTCCAGGCAGTCCAACCAACAACCCTAGTACTACCAGGTGGAATTGCTAACCATTTAGCCGCTGTGCTGCCCAGAAATTGTGTTTATTTAGGGGTGGGCCCTGTCAAATTGGTTATATGGGGCCCTGTGGTTTCTAACAGCAGCCCTTCCGATTGGACATTGCAACCCTGAGTGACCTTGGAAGCCATCTTTAGTGTGGGCAGTGCTAATAAATAACAGTGCTCTTCTGTAGTTGGCACACATTTGCAAGTGTATAGCGTAAGGAACCAACTGTTGCACCTTTTCTTGGACTCTGTATGTTGTTTCTTCAACTTGGGTACCGACCTCCTGGCCCCACAAATCACTGTATGTGGCAAACAAATTAGGACCAAATATGTATCAATAATGAAAGCATAAAAGTTTTGCATTAAACTGAGACTCTCAAAGCATTTGTAAATATTTGAAGAAGCCTAAAACCAACTTACCCTACTGGGAAAGTCCAGGAAAGGAAAACAAAATTAAAAAAAAGCAATGGAAATATAATGTAAAATTTCTTTTTCTATTTTTTTTTAACTTAAAAGACAGATATTAACATAATATAAACCCAATCAAATACAATATATAGTAGTGCTCAAACGTTTGTATACCCTGGCAGAAATTGTGAAATTTTGGCATTGATATTTTTATGCCATTTTCCATCTTTATAAAGTTCCATTACCTTGTTACGCAGGACTTTTGACAGTTCTTTTCTGATCCCCATGGCTCAGTATCTAGCCTAGTCAGTGCTTCCACGTAAGAGCTAACAAACTCATTGACTATTTATACACTGACACTAATTGCAATTTAAAAAGCCACAGATGTAAGACATTAACCTCTAATTTGCATTTTAACCCGTGTGTGTCACCTTGTGTGTCTGTACCAAGGCCAAACATTCCAGGGTATGGAAACTTTTGATCATGGCCATTTGGGTGATTTCTGTTATCAGTATGATTTAAAAAGGAGCCAAACAACTATTTGATAATAAATGGCTTCATATAATCATCACCCTTCAATAAAAGAGCATCTTTTTGGCACGATCAATCATGTTTTCAATATCAATGCCAAAATTTCACAATTTCTGCTAGGGTATGCAAACTTTTGAGCACAACTGTGTGTGTATATATATATATATATTTATTTGTGTGTGTGTGTGTGTCCGGATCAGGAACTTTTAATTTTACAGGTATAAAAGGGAAAGCTAGCTCGGCGGTACTGCACACAGCAGCAAGTGGCAAGTATGTCCTATTACTGATAGGGGGCGCTCATTTCGTGGTCCAGTCCAGGGGTAATTAATCAACATGGCAGACAATAGTGTTAGTGCTTTCATGGAACAGCATGTGGTGATGAAGTTTCTTGTGAACGAAGGTGTAAAACCCACGGATATCTACAGAAGACTTCATCACTGTAAAATAACATATTCCACACTCAGTTTTTTATTTTTACTGGAAAAAATCCCCCAAAAAAGCTTTGGGAATAAAACTGTTTTTTACACAGTTTTTCATTTTTTTTGCAGGCCTTCCCATCTATAGCCTCAGGCAAACTCCCCTCCATGTTAACCTATGTATCCATGCACACTATAGGCATTTACAGGAATTTAGACACAGGGGAGTTCAGGGGCAGGAAAAAAAATACCTTGTGCGTTCAAGAGAGGAGCATTTTGACAGAAAAAAATGCCTGACACGTCTGAATTCGTGTTAATGCAAGGCACTTTTAGCGCTTGAGCGTATTTTCATTAAAATAGCTAGAATAAATTAATATTCTGACCAATGAAGGCATAAACCCCTAAGCCCTTGATGTGCCTAAACACACTGGAAAAAAAAACAGCTTAGGAACGTTTTTGCAGCTGCTTTTCTCCCACAAGAAATATATTTCCAGTATATTTATTAAAAAAATGACATATGTGACATATATTTACAATATATTGGCCTACACTAAAAAGTTTGACATGTATTCTAAAAAAATTTTATTTAAATATATTTTCTTTTTTTTTTCCAAAAATAAATTTATTAGGAAAATTAAGGCAGATCAACATACAGTACATGCAAATACTGATGACAGTTCGAACATAGACACAATAAGTAGCATCCCGTTTCGCAGACGGGCTATGGGTTCAAGTTATAATACAAATCGAGGTTAGGTATATCTTTGTATCAGAGGTATATAGCAGACCAGCAAATACATAGAGTGTAATAGATAACTCGTTATAGGTATGTGAATTACTAACCTAGCTACTTGTACGCCCTTATGTTGAGGGAATGGGAAATGTTGGGAAAGAATAGTACAGGATGATGTGTTCGTTATATTTTCTAAAGGCATATATTTAAAAAAAAATGTTTTAAATATATTCTTCAGATTTTTTTTAACATATAAAAAAGTAATTTTAACAAATATTTTTACATATATTTGTAAATGCATTCCAAAAATGTAGATTAAATGTTTTTTCAAAGACATACATTTGAAAATGTATTTTTAGAAATATTTTTCATATATTTTTTAATATATAAAAAATGCATTTCAACATACAGTATCTATCTATCTATCTATCTATCTATCTATCTATCTATCTATTATCTGTCTGTCTGTCTGTCTGTCTATATATATATATATATATATATATATAATATATACACATATTGAATACGCCCAAAATTGTAGTATTTCAAATATATGTCAATATATTTGGGAAGAAAAGTTTTACAATATCTATCTATCTTTCTATCTATCTATCTATCTATCTATCTATCTATCTATATATATATATACACATATTGAATACGCCCAAAATTGTAGTATTTCAAATATATGTCAATATATTTGGGAAGAAAATGTTTACAATATATTTAAAATATATTTTCTTCCAGTGGGCTCCTGCGGAAAAAAACGTTTAGAAGAGCCCCAATGTGCATTATAGCTAAATAAGAAAAAAAACTGAAATCTTGCTACTGGAAAAATGTTAGTAAACTTTGTTTTCTTCCAACATAGGCATCCAAAAATAAAAAAGTTGACATCAATAAAATGGTTCGCATTTTTGTTAAGTCAATAAAAGTGTTTTATTTTTTCTTGGAACTCTCCTTTAAAACACACAGAAATAGATTGGGCAGTTCACGGTCAGCAAGCTCACGTAGGAGCTTAACATTTTTTTGTTAATTCATTTTGTATTTTTTTTTTTATTTCTTGGAACTCTCCTTTAAAACCCTGAAACACAGATCAGGCAGGCAGGAAATAGCCTCTTGACATGTATTATGCCCCAGTATTATTTTGTTAGGATTTACATGCTCCCAGTCATCTTGACTTAAATCACTATTTGTGCCTTGGAGAACATTTGATGTTTTCTTTCTTGCACTTTGCATATCTGATCAATTATCCAATATTCAATGCACTCACTAAACCTCGAGCCGAGGCAGCGTAATTCTGATTTGAGATAAGGTGACTGACAACATTTACCGTTGGTTTAAAATTGCCTATTTTCACTGCAGAAAAAGAAGGATCTTCATGACTCTTTATTATTGGCGTGAGTCTATCACATGAGAAGCGATGTTTGAGAACATAATCAGCCTTATTCAATAACTCTTTGAAAGTGTTGGAGAGATCTTAACAGAACACTGACACTTTCTGATTGCTGGTAAAAGGGCATAAGGCTTTAAATAGGAGAAAAAGACAATGGTCGCTTCTAAGATCATTTAATGATTCTTTTAGCTACAAGTACTTTTCGACAACTGGATATGCTTGCTCAGTAACCTAGCTCTTTTTTTTTCTGTCTCTGGATTTTTGTAATTGAAAATCCAAGTCTCGGTAGAAGTCACCATATTGATAAGGCATTTTCAAGTGACAAATTGTTATTTTCAAAGTTTTGCAAGCCTCAATTTTATTTTTTTTCCCTAAATAATAAACACATTATACTTACCCAATAGTTTTGTAGTTTTGTACAGACCAGCTTCTTTCCTCCTCTTCCAAGGTCCTTCACTCCTGGCAGGCACACCTTAAGAAAAAGCTTCCTATGGGCCCACATGGAAGAAAAATATATGTTAAAAATATTTTAAGAATACATTCTTAACCCCTTTGCACTGGCCGAACACAAATGTGCGGCCTCCCGGCGTCTGGGCCTAGACGCCGAGTGGTCGCACATTTGCGTTCATGTAGCAAAAAACATATGTGCTGAGAGCGCGCGCTCTGCGCGCTCCCAGCACACATGTGTGGTACTCACAGAAAGGTCCCAGTCCGCTCTTTTGATCGGGACCTTTCCTGATCATGTGACCGTCGTGATGACGCGTCACGGCGGTCACATGATCCCTAAACCACGCCCCACCCCGGCTCCCGGCGTCTGAAACTCTTAAAGGGCCGGGAGGTGCCGGCAAGAAGGGGTTAATATATTCTTCCCAAATATATTGACATATATTTCAAATACTAAAATTTTGAGCCATATTTAATATATTTAAAAATATATATTTTAATATATTTGCAAATATATTATTAAAAATATATTCAGAACACATGCTGCAATCAGGGGAGGACTGACCATTCGAGCACTCAGGCACTGCCCGAGGGTCCGGGGTCAGTAGGGGGCCCCATGAAATGCCCCTGGTACCTTTTATAGGCTTTTTTTGGGTGTGCTTTGAGTGTGGGCAAGGACACAGGGGCCTCATGATCCCTTATTGCCCGGGGGGCCCCATGAGTTGTCAGTCCGCCCCTGGCTGCAATATATATTAAAGTGTAATTTGGAATGCATTTACAAGTATATTTAAAAATCTATGTTTAAATGCATTTTTTTAGATGTTCAAAAATATCTGGAAAATATATTTTGAAAAATATATTTTTAAATATATGCCTTTGGAAAATATATTTTAATTTACATTTTTGGAATACATGTTAAAATATATTTTTGTAGGCCAATATATTGTAAATACATGTCGCATGTATTTTTTTTTCTAAATATATTAAAATATATTTCTTTTCCATATGGGGGGGCTCTCATGTATGCTCAATCCTCAGCCATGCTGCCTATGTCTATAGACAAGACAGAGCAATACAGGCATACAGGAGAACATGACAGGCTGTGGGAGGGAGGGGGAAAGCAACGTGTTTCTGAGGTCCTGCCTCCTTTTTCAAGCTCTTAAAAGGCTTGAAAAAGGAGGCAGAACCTCAAAAACACATTGCAGTTCCTCCCCCCCAACACACACACACAACTTGCCAAGTTCTTCTGCCTGCCTTTCTGTTAGAGATGCTGCCAATTTACCATCTTGCAGTGGGTTCATGCTTATACCCTTCATCTAGATTGCGGTGAGCTGTATATCGCACCACCATTCTGACACCTGGAGCAGTCTACAGGTCTTTCAGATGTAAGGGAGAATGGCATTAAAGTGTTGTTTTTAACCATACACTAATCTGGCACCCTGATCTGTTTCTTTTGTAAACCTTTACATATACCCAGTGAAGTGACTGGCATCAGATGAGACACAGAGATGAAACAAATCATTCTACACAAGTTGTACCTGTTTATCTGCAGCCCTCTTTCCTCTACATCTGTTCAAAGCCCGAGTTTACAAATGGTCAGTCCGCCCCTGGTTCAAAGTACAGCAGTTTTAGAGCTTGTCTGAGCTATCAGAAAACAGGGAGCTGAAATTACAGAGATCTGAAATGATACTCTGCAAATATCAGTGAGGAGAGCTCTACGAGCTGATTGGAGGGAAGGGACGCATCCACCTTCACACAGCAAACAGGAGCGGAGCTGAGGTTGTCAATCTGCTGCAGTACCGTCCCCTGCAGGTTTTTGCCAAGTAAATAGATACCCAACATGTCAAACCTTAAAATTGCATGCGCCCGTGAAATGGCAACACATTTCAGTACTCTAAATTTTCCATAGGCACCACTTTAAAAAGCACCTACAGGTTATTAATTATAACCATGTATAATGGACCTAAAATTATTGCTCTCTCTCTGCGAGAGCAACATTACCTAGCATATTGAATGCAGCACAATCAATGTTTTCATATGCCCTTGACATCTGTATTTATATTTGTACTGTATGTGAAGATATATGAAGTTGGGGGTGCTCAGAATTTTTTCTGGGAAGGTTTTAAACATTTTGGGAGAAACTGAGCCAGTACCAACAGTTACAGTATTGTTAGTGCTGGTCAAGGTTTTATGCCTCTTCACTCACATCCTTAAATAAACCTTTTTTTATAGCAGGTGGTGGGGAAAAGCCATAAAATGTCACTTGAGTCTTCTGGGGCTGTTCCCATCCACGTTGGCGTCACCCAGCAGTCTCAGAGCTTTTAATTGTAGACCTCACCCCCTAAAGAACTCGCTGTTTAGGTCCCAAGGCTCCCAGTAGATGCAGCAGCCAGGCATACGGTTACCTGCACTCTTTAGGCTCTGTAATCACTGAAGGATTTTTTTTATGCTTTATTGCAAACCTGAACTTGGATGGGTGCAGGGTAACTGCAGGATACTCCAGCAACATTAAGAAGTAACTTAGGACACTTATCTTCCTCCTAAACAATCTGAGCACAGTCCTTGCAACAGTAAATGATGGGATGAGCTACACTGGGACACCATGAACAATGTCCCCTTTAAATACTGCTTGCTCTAATGACAGATAGATAGCATCAGTACACAGTCTGTCAGGAGCTGCCGCGGCGTGTGGCTCGGCGCAGGCGCAGTGTGCCGACTCGCACTGGTGTGTGGGCACTAGGTCCTGGCCGGCCACGGCAACGACGGGACTCGCGCATGCGCACTCGGGACCGCGGGTGCGTGCCTGGCACCAATGAGAGCGCAGGGCGCGGTATTTAAATCCGCTCTGCGATGACACTGGTTGCCGTATGGTCTCTTCTGTTATCCCTGATCCTGTATCCGTGCTGTTTTGATTGTTGCTGACCCAGATCATACCTGACTTCGCTGTGTTCTCCTGCTCTGACCCCTGGCTTGCCTGACCTCTCTTCTGAATGCCCCTCATTGGATCTGACCTTCTGTTACTGACCCGGCGAGTGATCCGACTATTCTCTGCCTGCTGCCTTGTGCCACGCTGTCCCCACGGTTACCGACCCATCCTGTCTGACCTCGCTTCTGCTCAGCCATCCATCTATCCCGCTCGGATCCATCCGCCTCTTCATATCAGGCTCTCATCCTGCGGATACCTCTGGCGAATTCCTCTACCACGGGTGGGTGTACTCAGGGGCCACGACCTGGTCTCTGTCTGCTCCAAGTCCATCCCCACCATCAGGGGCCCTGGTGAACAAGCAGACTGGGACTTAGACTCTGCACTCTGGGGAATCCTATTCCGTGGGTTACTAGAGGCTCCGCCAGGTGGTTTGTTACACAGTCCCTGGGATCTCTCACACCAGTTTGTACTTACGGTTTGGATAATTGGATGTCCCTTTCCAATATCTTCCAGACACCTCTACTGTG
Organism: Staurois parvus; assembly: GCF_062004578.1. Classification (NCBI taxonomy): domain Eukaryota; kingdom Metazoa; phylum Chordata; class Amphibia; order Anura; family Ranidae; genus Staurois; species Staurois parvus. Next base: position 9,804,599 of record NW_028318294.1, on the reverse strand, counting down.
AAGTGTTCAGACCAGATCCCTAAAAGAAGTCCCTCAGTCAGCTCCAGCAGAGTTCAGTAGAACAGGCCCTCAGTTAGAAAAGCTGGGACCTCGATGAACAGAAGAAGCACAACTGAAACTGGAGGATATCTATTGCTGATGAAACGCGTTGGAAAGAGTCTCATGTTGATATCATCGTGCTTCACCACATGTAGGAAGTGTTTGAATTCCGGACCGGTATATTCTATTACATGTGCATGTATTATTTTAGTTGAGTGCAATGTGTGGATTTTAATAACCATTTAAATAGGTCTTTACACTATGGAGAGGTTCTCTCTTTTCAACTGTGCACAACAGATATGGTGCTTATTAGTTTACATGCCTATGAGTGGCGGTGGTCCTGGGTGCTATTGTGATTGATAATGAAGAGGACCTGGATGCCCTAAGTGATCTTACAAGCGTGTTGAGACTTCTCTTCGAAGTAGGAGGGTCATGGGGAGTCTGTAAGAGACCATCTATATACCACCTTGGGTGCATAATTGGTGTCGGTAGCACTTCATTTGTAAAAATTCAAGAAGAAGCGTGCTTTCCATTAATCAACACATTCTGTATGGGACTGCTTGTGAACTCATTTTTGTGTTATTTTAATTTTTATTGTTTTTTTTTTCTTTATTTGACCCTTTAAATGCAACACAGTTTATTATTATAAATATTCAGTTGCTGATTTAAATCTTCCAACTCACTATCTTACAGAATTCTCCAAAAAACAGGAGGAAGCAGCCAGTACTGAGACACAGAACAGACCAAACTAATCGCAGGCAGCTCAAATGAGTATAGTGAGCTATTTACTAAAATTACCTAACCTAGCACCTATCTAGGGAGGTGCTTCATCAATGTCTACACAAAGAGGGTTTTTACAGTTTAAGAACGTGCCTAAAATATATTAAATGCACATATAATCTTATGGGAAGATTGTTGTTGAAAGAAATTACCCAGCGACAGGGTCTCTTTCACAATGCATGGAGATGTGAATACAATCACTGTAAACCATCATTCTATTTTATGATTTTATGTAATGAAAACACTGTATGCATTTTTGACACACAATAGACCATCTCTTCCACCCAATTTACACTTTAAAATTATGGCTGATTTCCTATTACCCCAACCACATGAAGTTACTGTTCAAATCACCATCTGATTTCAGGGATTTTCTTATTTTTCACGCTGGTTTTAAATTACATATATTTTACATGTTTTCTTTCTGTTTGGAGATAGTACATGTTTGCAAATTGCAGCTGATAGTGCTTTTAAGATATTATGCCTAATGTAATAATGTTAGTTAATGATCAGTTCTTGCAGGCGTGCACCACAGGAAATCAGATATATCATGAGGGAAAGGTGGCATGGTTTGAAATTTGTTCTCTTTAAATCTAAAAAATACACCTTTGTAAACTGAATTCAAGGGGATTTGTTTCCATCCATACATTTGAAGAGCATATCTTATTTAAAGTGACTAATCTGTAATACTTATATTATATTACATTGTTTCAAAACCATTAAAGCCTAAAATTAAAAATAGCTTTATAACAATGAAAATATAATATAAACATACCAAAATTGATAGCTTCCTGGACTATATCTATCTATATATATATATATATATATATATATATATATATATATATACATATACACTGCACTTTTTAATCAGAGTCTAGCATCAAGTCAATTAAACTCCTGAGATATTGATCTGGTCAGTTAAGTAGCAGAGGAGGTTGGTAATCAGTTTCAGCTGCTTTGGTGTTAATGAAATTAACAACAGGTACGCTAGATGGGAAACAATGAGATGACCCCCAAAACAGGAATGATTTTACAGATTTGGCAGAAATGGCAGACCACTGCCATTTTTTTCCCTACTCATCTTTTCTGACTGTTTTTCACTAGTTTTGCATTTGGCTAGGGTCAGTGTCACTACTGGTAGCATGAGGCCATACCTGGACCCTACAGAGGTTGCACAGGTAGTCCAACTCCTCCAGGATGGCAAATAAATATGTGCCATTGCCAGAAGGTTTGCTCGTTCTGCCAGCATAGTCTCAAGAGCATGGAGGAAATTCGAGAAGACAGGCAGTTGCTCTAGGAGAGCTAGACAGGGCCATAGAAGGTCCTTAACCCAACAGCAGGACCGGTATCTGCTCCTTTGTGCAATGAGGAAAAGGATGAGCACTGCCAAAGTCCTACAAAATGACCTCCAGCAGGCCACTGCTGTGAATATCTCTGACCAACCAATCAGAAACAGACTTCATGAGGGTGTCCCGAGGGCCCAACATCCTCGAGTGGGCCCTGTGTCACTGCCCGGTACCATAGGGCTTGATTGGCATTTTCCATTGAACACCAGAATTGGCAGGTCCACCACTGGCACCCTGTGCTTTTCACAGATGACAGCAGATTCACTCTGAGCACATGTGGCAGACGTGAAAGGGTCTGGAGAAGCCGTGGAGAATTTTATGCTGCCTTGTAACATCGTTCAGCATGACTGCTTTGGTGGTGGGTCAGTGATGGTCTGGAGAGGCATATCCATGGAGGGATGCACAGACCTCTAAAGGCTAGACAATGGCACCCTGACTGCCATTAGGTATCGGGATTAAATCCTTGGACCCATTGTCAGACCCTACACTGGTGCAGTGGGTCCTGGGTTCCTCCTGGTGCACGACAATGCCTGGCTTCATGTGGTGAGAGTATGCAGGCAGTTCCTGGAGGATGAAGGAATTAATACCTTTGAATGGCCTTCACATTCGCCTGACCTAAATCCAATAGAACACCTCTGGGATAGCATGTTTCAGTCCATCCAATGCTGCCAGGTTGCATCTTAGACTGTTCAGGAAGTCAGGGATGCCCGGTTCCAGATCTGGGAGGAAATACCAAAGGACACCATCCATCGTCTCATTAGGAGCATGCCCCAACATTGTAAGGCATGCATACAAGCAAATGGGGGCCATACAAACTACTGAGTACCATTTTAAGTTGCTGCAATAAAATTTCAGCAAAATGGACTAGCCTACTGCATCATTTTTTCACTTTGATTTTCAGGGTGTCTTTGAATTCAGTCCTCTGTAGGTTGATAATTTTCATTTTCATCAAACAATGGGGCATCCTTACGTTCCTAACACATTACATGGTCCATAACAGTATACTGTAGATATCCAGTATGATATATTTTCCTATTGAGATCTGATGTGTTTTCAAAGTGTTCCTTTAATTTTCTTGAGTAGTGTATATATATTTGGGGTGATTAATTCCCAGAAGGGGCTTTAAAAAAATATCAAACACCCCTGCATTCTTCTAAAGATGGATGACATTTGAAGACAATGTTCTTTCTGATCTCCTGTCAGGATTCGAGGCACCATCTTTGCAGAAATCTTTATCATTCTCATATCCTCTGCTGCACTCTTTCCCTGTTCATGTCCAACTCTTCTGCCTTCATTCACACACTCAATCTCAACCTGAACACAAAAAGTAAAAAAGTTAGGTTCACAATAGTGGCTAAGCATTACCCTGAAAGGTGTATCTTTACTTTTTGTCTTAAATTCCTCCTGAAAAATAGTAGTGTACTTCCTGGTCTGTGAGGGTGCCTAGGCTTGTTCCTTTGACCTCATAGCTGTACATCTGAAATCAAAGCACCATTGCCTTTGACTGATGATCTCATTTTTCCACTTGCTGGAGGCTCTGACATCAGAAAGCAAAGCCCTGCCATTACTAAGATGGCTGCTTCCACACAGAGAAGCAATAATGCCCGTGCATTCAGTGCCAGATTTATAAAGGGGCAACTGCCCTGGGTCCCTGACAGAAGGAGCCCTCTCTATACAAAAATAATATGAAACAATATAAAATAATAAATAATAATACAATATATAAAAATAAAATATTACTTGTGTGACTGTCATTGAGAATATAAACCAACTTTGTATATGAGGGCCTCCCTCAAACCTAAAGTGCCCCAGGCCCCCCAAGATCTAAACCTGGCCCTGCTTGCATTCCACCAAGACTTCTCTCTCCTCATTCCTATTTAATACACTCACTAAAACCCTAGAAGCCAGGAACACTCGTACAATCCAATGTTTTGGTTATTGGTTTGATCTTGGTCAGTTGGGATAGTGCAAAGCTACTGTACATAAGGATCAAGGTACTTGCTGTCTGATCACTGGAGGCCACTACAGGGTTGCACATAGAGTCTCACCTTTTTATGGTAAATGTAAAGTGGTTGTCGGTGCCTATCTCTTCTATCCATGTAGTCTTGCCAGTCCCAGATTAAATTCTGTGGAGGCCCCCAGGCAGTCAAAACTTTGGGGCTCACCTCACAGGTTTCTGGAGGTTTTTCATGTGTGGACTCTACTGGGATAACATTGAACTAGTAGTAGTAGTGTGTACGTTGGTCGCTAGATGGAGTTGACCCTCACTAATGTTTATTATACATATATAAGTTGCACCAACATTTTTTGCAAACTTTCAGATGAAAGATGAACGATTAGGAGACAAACCGTAATTTAAACTTGATGTCTATGATTTATGTATTTTACAATATTATTGGGTACATTACATTAACAGTATTTTCTCTACAGAATCTTTAACCACTTGTCGTCCGCCTACTGTTTTTAAACGGCAGGGCGGTGGCACTCCAGGGGCGGGTTGCGCTCCCAGGGAGCGCGCAGCACCGCGATCCAGTGCCCGCTGTGTCCTCCAGACACAGTGAAACACCGATCGTCGGACGGGACCTCTGTACGAGGTCCCGATCATGTGATCACTGATTGGCCAATCAGTGATCACATGCAAAGTAGTAAGCAAGATGTCACTTGTGACATCATTGCTTACTATGGTGTCCGTTTATGACACAGAGAATAGCTGCGATTCAATGGATCTCAGCTATTCTCTGGTCATTCACAGTTTATGACACTCAGGAGATCATGTCAGCCCTTCGCTGGAGATCTGTGTTCTCCCTCCAGATTCTCCAGCCCAGAGCTGGAGAAGCAGAGGGACCGCAAACTAAGCAGAGATAATTTACCTCTGTTTAGTAAACTGATCTTTTACTGTAATCTCGCGAGATTATAGTAAAATCAGCCGTTTTCCAGAGTTTGTAGACCGTTCTCCAGCGTTTGGAGATCGTTCTCCCTTCGTTTGGAGAACTGCTTCATAAACTGCATTCACAGGAGAACTGTGTTCTCCGAGAATGCCGGAGAACTGAGCAGTGATCTATTACCGCTGGTTCATAAATGGACACCAGAGTGTGAAATCTGTGAATGATCACAGAGGTCACATGGTACCATGCTATTCACAACAGCCTTGTACCATGTGACAAGCTCTGACCAATCACAGCTCACACAGTATTTCTCAATGGCTGCAAGACTGAATACAGACAGAGAGAAAGAGAAATGATTGCTTTTACATCCTATATGGGTGTAAAAGCAATCGCTGTAAAAAAAATAAAAAAAATCTTCATCACCCCCCACAAGTTGTACAGTTTCACCATGGTGAGACTGTACTGCTAGGGTGACGGTATGTAAAAAAAAAAAAAAAAAACAAAACATAAATAATAATGTAAAAAAATAAAATAAAAATGTGAAAAAAAATGTTTAAAAATTATAATTTTTGGTTATAAACTAAGTTGGCGTATTTTTTGTTTTTACTAAAGAGATAACGGAATACATTTTGGCCAAGATTTATGATGAAATATTATTTATTTGCAAAATTTTACAAGAAAAACACTTTTTTCAAAATTTTGGGACTTTTTCATTTACATAGCAAAAAAATAAAAATCCCAGCGGTGAATAAATACCACCAAAGTAAAGCTTTATCTGTCTCAAAAAAATGGTAAAAAATTCATATGGGTACAGTGTTGCATGACCGCGCAATTGTCATTCAAAGTGTGATAGCGCTGAAAGCTGAAATTTGCCCTAGACAGGAAGGGGGTAAAAGTGTCCGGACAGGAAGTGGTTAATGAAAGTTTTCTTTGAGTTGATTAATTTTTTCTATCTTTCGTAAACAATTTAAGAAAACTTCACTGTAATTTTCTTTCAAAATCAAATCAATATTACTTTAATCCATTGGCACGGGGCTCTTTACCAGTGTTGGCCCCATAGGCCGGTGCCTATTCTGTCTATTTGGTAATCTGGCACTAGGGCTTACTTGAAATAAGGAGATAATCCACATTTTATTGGTTTTCTTTATCCATTTTACTGAACATTGTTCGCATTTCCATCATGAAAGCATGATACAAACTATGTGGTTTTGATAGTGTTGCAGAATTTCCCATCTAATTTTGTGGGGGGGTCCAGAAAAAGACCCAAAAATCTGGACACACTTACAACTTTTTCTCATCATCATCATCAATGAGATTTTTTTATAACAGTATTTGTGGTAGTAACGCTGTACTAAAATATATTTAATATTGTATCAGTATCTATAGTTAGTAATACCTTTTAGACACTAGTCTGATGAACATTTGATGGTATGAGCATTTACAAAGTGATTTCTGGAAAGCCCTTAAAACACTCTTTAGCTCCAGATTTGGAGTGCAATAGGGGCATTGCTTTGGACGTAGCAAAGCTCCTAAAAGCCAGGAAAAGGTTGTTAATGAACAATGCAGTGTTCTCAGACTGAAGTTGAAGGGTGCTCTAAAGGCTTTCAGAAAGCTGGTTCTACTTTTGTCTTAAAATATAGAGTTCGCTGACATTTAAAATAAAAAATAATAATAAAAAAATATCACAGAGCTTTAAAAGATGGTTCTGCATGTGACCAATTCCAGAGCTTGTTTCTGACATGTGAAATGGCTAATGATAGGACAGTCATAGCTACATTCCTACCAGCTCAAGAAACATGTCCAAGAAGTATGGCTTGGTGAGGGGGTGACATGCAGAGAGCACAGAATAACACAGAGAAAAATGAGCTTGGCTACATTGCACTAAATATGTGATGTGGACTGAAGGGGAATGCTAAAAAGTTTCACATGTGCACATTAGGACCAAGAATATTTCTTTAACCTCCTCGGCGGTACGATTCTTTCCGATTTTTTTGTGCTGAAAGCAGTACCATTTTTTTGCATGGAAATATGTAGTTTTTTATTCTAGGCTGTAATTTTTAGGAATAACTCACTGAAATCTGTCCGAACAAGAGTCTAGTAAAAATTCCGGATATGATAAAACTTGAAACACGAAATCATAAATTATAATTTAATAAATAATCATAGAAAATAATAATATTAAATTTAATTCAATAATATAATCAAACCAAAAACACTGACATTTGAAATACAGAGGCAAATTCGCACATCGCTGAGCAAAGTCGCAAAATCGTTTTCAGTGTCTGATGACGAATTTCCCCACAAATCATTATCACTCAATTCTGCAAGTGGTTCTGATTTACTATCGCTGTTCTAAAACCGCTTTTGACGTAAAGGGACGCTTTTTGGACGCCATGGACTTTTCTAAGTTTCCAGGCAGAAAGAACAGTCAAAATGCAGGCAGGGCGCAGGACAAAGCAGTAGGGACAAAATATATGTGAAATGCATTGAAACAGAAATGACAGCAAAAATGACATTTTTAAAAAAATTCAAATTTCCCGCCGTACGTCCCGACGTCACAGGGACCAGAACACGGAAGCCGGATGCCGGCATCGGCCAGAGAAAATTGGCAGGGACGCTGCAAGGGACACATCGCGGGAGCGAAGGACAAGGTAAGTGCTGCAGGGACCTCCAGAGCAACGCCGCATGGTAAGCCCGAGTGTAGCTCGGGGTTACCGCTTTTGGTATTGAAATTTTACCCCGAGCTACACTCGGGAATACCGCTAAGGAGGTTAAAGTGTAGCATTGTGAAGCATTTAAATCTTGAGAAACCTATAACAGATTATTTATTGCTGTGTGCTGCAGGGAAGATTTCCATTCACTTCCTTAGCTGAAGACAGAAGAAATAATAGGAAATCTCACCAAAGTTACCACCTATCAGGACTTGGATCACCTACTGGTGGCACTTTGCTCCCTGGGCCTTGAAGAAGGAGACATACCCCGAAAGCTTGTCCTCAAAATTGTATGTTAGTGCAAATAATAAAAAAAAATCACGTCAGTACTCAATTGTTTCTTTTCCAACTACACCAAACTTACTTTACCATCCTGATGAGGGCCTAAGATTGGGCCCTGAATATTGAGTGTAATTATTGCTACACCTGCATGGGGACTTATATTCTCCACAAGTGTTGATAAATGGGTTGAGTCTACCATTACCTTTTGGTTATTCACAACCTCAACAGATGAATGCCTTACCATCCAAACATTCCTACACCTGTTCAATTGCTTGGTAACACAAATTGCTAATCAGCCAATCACATGGCAGCAATGCAATGCATTTAGGCATCTAGATGTGGTGAAGATGACTTTCTGAAGTTCAAAACGAGCATCAGAATGGGATAGAAAGGGGATTTACGTGATTTTGAATGTGGCATGGTTGTTGGTGCCAGACTACCTGTCTGGGCTCCAGGTATGACCAGAGGCGTGTGGACTGACACAGGGAAGCGCAGGCTTCAGGTATAGTGTAAATAAGACAATTTATTCAAGACTAAACAATACATAAACGCAGTGCAAGACTAAACATATACACAGTGCAAACAAACCAAACCTCCAACAGATAACAATAGGAACAATACTAAACGTAGTCGAGCAGGCCGGGTCGGTAGCAAACGGGCAGGCAAGGTTCAAGGAGCAGGCGAAAGAGTAGTCAGGAATAGCCGAGGTCAGTACAGGCAGAGTTCATGCAGAGTCAGGATTCAAGCAGGCAGGATCAGGATACAGGGGCCAAGGGAAACTATACACCAAGGCATTGACTGCAGACCTGGCCACTCCTTAAATACACCTCCTGCAATCAGCCTCAGGTGATGATTGCAGGAGTGAGCTTCTGGCTGCTGAGAGCACCCGCTGGCCAGCCCTGGTACTGCAGCCCACACGGCAGGTGAGTCCCACCACCAGTGGTGAGTCCATTCCTGACACTACCAGACTGACCTACTGGGATTTTCACGCACAATCATCTCTAGGGTTTACAGAGAATGGTCAGAAAAAGAGAAAATATCCACTGAGTGGCAGTTGTGTGGATGAAAATGCCTTGTTGATGTCAGAGGTCAGAGGAGAATGGGCAGACTGGTTGCTGCGACATTCAGATATTAGGGTCAGAATTTGGTGTAAACAAAATGAAAACATGAATCCATCCTGCCTCGTACCAACAGTTCAGGCTGGTGGTGGTGTTGTAATGGTATGGGGGATATTTTCTTAGCTCTAGCAAAGTGTATGATATCTGACTTTGCAGCCTTGTGGCTACTACATTTTAATGAGCGGTTCTCCGTTCCCTCTTTTCTTTTCTCCTATGATTATGCAAGATAGCAAGATTTTCTCTACTCCATAAACTGCGCGATCAAGCTTAGAATCAATAAATGGCACTGGTTGTGCCATTGTGGTTTTGTGTGTGTGACAATAGATCTGTCAGGTCTCTGACAAGTAACACAAGACTGAATGGCAGTTAGTTGTTGAGCATCCATGACTGGTCACCAGCATAGTTCATATTGCCTTGTTAATTACAAGTTTTTGGTGACTTTCATGGTCAGGTTGTATAATGTGATCTATGAACAATATAGCTATTAATTAATGACAGCTCGGGGTTTATTTACTAAAGCTGGAGAGTCCAAAATCAGACTCCCTTCTGCATAGAAACCAATCAGCTTCCAGGTTTCATTGCCAAAGCTTCATTGAACAAGCTGAGGTTAGAAGCTGATTGGTTTCTATGCAGAAGGGAGTCTGATTTTGGACTCTCCAGCTTTAGTAAATAAACCCCTCCATGTCTAATCCTGTAGTACGGGATTCAGTCTGTTGTCTAGTTTTGTCATTGCAGAATATCTCATAACTGAGTTTGTACTGGGCATGCAAGACAACCTTGTTCTAGTAATTTTCTAGGGAAACAGTTTCTCTTACAGAGAAGGGTGAGCATCTCAATATCTGACACAATGGTTTCACATCTGATGATATGCACAAAGCCCGAAGAGTTGTCACTAGTAGTGAAACATTAGACACTGGTAGAAATGGCAAACCCAGATACTCTTTCTCTTAGGGATGGACTCTGTATAGATAGGACCACATCACAAATTTCTTGGGATATGCACGCCTTGCTGCCCTCAAATGGCCGGGGAAGTCCAAATTACTGAGTGCAGAAAAACAAACAGAGGGCGCACTGGCCTAGTGCATTACCTTAAAAAATGTATTTATTAAATAAAAAAAGTAGGTATTGTACTCACAAATTGACAATACAGTCAAAGGCACATCGTGAAAGAACAGTTCTGTCCAATCCGCAATACGTGTCTGTCCGTAATGGGAACCCTGGACCTCCAACAGCCTGAAGCGTTTTGAGGAGCAAACTGTTCCTCAGAGCAAACTGTTGGAGGTCCAGAGTTCCCATTACGGACGGACACGTAGTGTGGATTGGACAGAGCTTTTCTTTTTCCTTTGACTGTATTGTCATTTTGTGAGTACAATACCTACTTTTTTAATTTAATAAATACATTTTTTAAGGTAATGCACTAGGCCGGTGCGCCCTCTGTTTGTTTTTCTCCACTCATTAGGCGGGCAGCACAGTGGCTAAATGGTTATCACTTCCGCCTGGCAGTACTAGGGTCATTGGTTCAAGTCCCAACCACAGCACCACCTGTCTGGAGTTTGCATGTTCTCCCTGTACCTGCGTGGGCTTCCTCCGGGTACTCCGGTTTCCTCCCACACTCCAAAGACATGCTGGTAGGTTAATTGTCTCCTGTCTAAATTGGCCCCAGTATGTGTATGTATGGATGTGAGTTAAGGACCTTAGATTGTACGCTCCTTGAGGGTTAGGGACTGATGTGAATGTACAATATATATGTAAAGCGCTGCGTACATTGATGGCGCTATATAAGTACCTGTAATAAATAAATAAATTAGCCACTGGTAGCCTTGGGACAACAGGAAGTGTTGTGATAAGATAATCCCCAATTTGGAGAACTAGAGCAGCAAAAAAGAACACCGTCCAGTATAGTGGTTCCTCTGCAATGTAGAATTCGGCTTGCATACTTTCTCATTGAAATGTTGTAGTCATTAGCAGGCAAGCAAGCATGGGCATAGGGTTTCTAAAGTTGGCCATACATGGATTGAAGTACAGCCAGTACAGCAGGGACCAGCCAGATTTTAATGCATTTATGGGCTAGCTGGTTGCACACGAGTACAATCTATTGATCAACACATGTACATCCAGCCTGTTGAGAAAGGCATTGATGCCAGAGTGCTTAAAGGAGCCATGCTGTTTAATATGCTAGAGCAGTGGTTCTCAACCTTCCTAATGCCGCGACCCTTTAATACAGTTCCTCATGTTGTGGTGACCCCCAACCATAAAATTATTTTCGTTGCTACTTCATAACTGTAATTTTGCTACTATTATGAATCGTAATGTAAATATCTGATATGCAGGATGTATTTTCATGATTTTACATTTACCCAGTAATTATAATTCTTGAAGTGTCGTTTTACCTCCAATACTTCTGCTTTCAACACAGTAGCTGCTTTTAACAGAGTAGCTGCTTTCAACACAGCAGCTGCTTTCAACACAGCAGCAGCTCTTTACACGTGTGACTGGTCCACACAGGGCCGGACTGACAACTCACGGGGCCCCCGGGCAATAGGGGATCATGGGGCCCCTGTGTCCTCACCCACACTCAAACCACACCCAAAAAAGCCTATGAAAGGTACCAGGGGCATCTCATGGGGCCCCCTACTGACCCCGGCCCTCTGGCAGTGCCCGAGTTTCCAAATGGTCAGTCCGCCCCTGGGTCCACATAAGTACATTATGGCGCCAACCCTGTCACATACACCTGTATTTGTATGGGCTGTTTGTGATGGGGTTGGCGCGATGATGTCATCACGCCGGGTACTTGTATGTGGGTGCATCTGCATGTGGGTGGACCTGCCTGGAGACAGATAGAGGAGCAGTGTCTCGATTCCTAAGACCATCGGAAATATGTGTTTTCCAATGGTCTTAGGTGACCCCTGTGAAAGGGTCATGCGACCCCCAAAGGGGTCGTGACCCACAGGTTGAGAACCGCTGTGCTAGAGCCTCAGGGCTTCCTCACATTGTGTGCCATCAAGGCAATTAATAGCAGGACCCCAATCACATGGGGAGGAGGTTTCTGGGCAGGGCATAGCTGATGGCAGTATGGGAGTAAAAACATTGCGCATGGCAATAAATGCACAATAGGGAAATTTATTTATTTATTTTTTTGTATGGATGCAGCAAATTTAGTTATAAGGAGTCAAAGAATGAAAATATTTTTATGAACTGTCCTAAGAAAAAAAAAATGGAAGAAACATTTGGCAACCCTTTAGTGTTGAGATAAACAGGCAAAGTAGCTTAGCCAGGAAAATGATCATATGCGATTGCACTGTATACACTAGTCCTGAAAAGATCATAGAATACAGATGTTCCCATCATACAAGAGACTTTTGGGAATAGCAGTTCTATATGCTAATTTAAAATTATGGTAGGGATGTCAGATCTATACTTGCTCCCTTGTGTTTTCTTCCTACTGCTCCTCTGTCCCCATGGGAGGAAGACGCCACAAGCAAGTGTGAGCATTTCAACATTATCCAGATTTCTCTTGAGCTGAATATTTTTAGGTCATAACATACTTGAGGCATAATACACTATAAAAGTTTATGCATAATAATACTCTTAGCCACTAGTTCTCATCCAGTGGTTTATGTACCCTAGGGGGTACTTATAATGGGGACTTAGGATTTACTTAGGATTTACTTCTGCTTCTTACAACAAATTCTTCATGAAAGTTAGAGCCAATTCTGGGAAACTTGAAAATTCTCCCTTGCAGTGGGGCTGTTTCCTCACTGCAAGGGTCATCTACTCATTTAGTCTAGGGCAATGGTCTCCAAACCGTGGCCCAGGTGCCAGAGGCCGGCCCTTTGCTTGCTTTTATCAGGCCCTTGGGCCACTTTTCGCCCCACTGTCAGCAACAATGGAGCATAGTTCCTGACCTTGACACCTACAATGGGGGCATTATTTCTCTCACTGACACCAAGGATGGGACATTATTCTTCTCACTAACACCAACATTGGGGCACTATTCCTCCCCCCATACCAAAAAGAGGACACGGTTTACTCCTACTGATACCAAGAGATTTTCTACTCCCGCTGGTCACAGTCTGGCCCTAAATTAAAAAAAATGATTTTTTTTTTACTATTTTGGGGCAGTTTTCCTTTGATAATAAAAAAAATTAGGAGCTATCCATTATCATTTACCGCCAAATGAAAGCCCAATTTGTCCTGAAAAAAACAAGGTATAATCCACCTGGATGTACAAAGTAGTTGTGATATGTGCGGTTTTACTAACACATGTCAACATTGCAGAATTGTGCTTAGGCATTTAGATTTGTTTTACCCTTAGGCGTGAAGGGGTTAATAGCATTTTCTCCTTTAAAATCAGCATTTGCTCACTACGTCCAATATGGCCGCTCTGCAACTTCCGGTCTACGTCTGACGTCACGTCCTTGACCTGTGCGTTGTCGGTGCGGGGGAACACACTGAATGAATACATTAAACAGCAGCCCGGAATTTGGCTTTAACCTCCCTGGCGGTATTCCCGAGTGTAGCTCGGGGTAGAGTTTCAGTACCAAAAGCGGTACCCCGAGCTACACTCAGGCTTACCATGCAGCGTTGCACAGGGATTCCCTGCAGCACTTACCTTGTCCTTCGCTGACGCGATGCGTCCCCTGCAGCATCCCCGGCCATCTCCTCCGGCCGATGCCGGCATCTTGTTTCCATGTTTCTGTCCCTGTGACGCCGGGACGTACGGGCACCGGAACCAGCAGCAAATTTGAAAATGTAAAAAAATGACATTTTTTTTAAAACGATTATTTCATAGCAAAACATTCCTGTATCAAAGCATTTCACATACATTTTGTCCCTACTGCTATGTCCTGCTCCCTGCCTGCATTTTGACTGTTCTTTCTGCCTGGAAACTTAGAAAAGTCCACGGTGTCCAAAAAAATGTCCCGTTAGGTCAAAATCGGTTTTAGACCGGCTAGAGAACAGCGATAGTAAATCAGAACCACTTGCAGAATTGAGTGATAATGATTCATGGGGGAAATTCGTCATCAGACACTGAAAATGATTTTGCGACTTTGCTCAGTGATGTGCGAACTTGGCGCTATATTTCAAATTTCAGTGTTTTTGATATGATTATATTATTGAATTAAATGTTATATTATTATTTTTTATGATTATTTATTAAATTATAATTTATGATTTCGTGTTTCAAATTTTATCATACCCGGGATGTTTACTAGACTCTTGTTCGGACAGATTCCAGTGAGTTATTCCTAAAAATTACAGCCTACAATAAAAAAACTACATATTTCCATGCAGAATAATGGTACCGCTTTCAGCACCAAAAATCTGAAATAATCAGACCGCTAGGGAGGTTAAGCAGATGCCGTGATACTGGACACTGGACACGAATTGAACTCAATTGTTTCCACACCACAAATACAACTTAGATGTCCAGAAATCTAATTCTGATATATATGTCTAACCATGATATAATTCTCAAAAACGAATATTTTAAATACTAACTAAAATGCAGGCAAGAAAAAAAAACAAGAAAAACATTGATAAAGAAAATTATTAAAATAGCTTTAAAATCATTGTTTTCCCATCATACTGCTCTCACTTAAATTAATTTTCATCACTGTATGGGCATTGTGAAGTTTGAATATAAGTAAATTTCTTGCGGGCAGTGTGTAGGATTCTATCGCTTCAGGTTTTGTTTTCTAGGACAAGTCTTGCATTACAGTTGCTGGCACCCATTCAAAGTGTGCCCAAAATAAGTTCTATGTGGGAGGAAAGGACAAAGGAATTTTATGGAAAGAGGAAAATAGGCACTTTCTAAACACTCAGAATGACTTCATAATAGTACTTTCTATACACTCAGAATGACTGCAGAATAATCACGGGAATTATAATTCATCACAGTGTATTCATTAATTACAAGGAGCCTTCTACTAATGAAGTCCCACACTCCCTAATTCTTGTACTCTGGTTCCAATCGTTAAGCTTTGTAGTACAATCCCAGTGTGAATGAGCGAAGACATTTTCTTTTCTAGTTAAAAACTATTTCTTAAGTGCAAGTTTCCCTTTTAATCCATTTATTTCAAATACTTAACTAGCTTGAAATATTTATACATCTATAATTATCTTTATTTTATTGACAATCAGCGACAAACCCGTACATCGCTAGACTTCAAGTGTTTATTCCGGGACGATGCCTGCAGCTGTAGGCATTGTCATTTATTGTGTTTTTTTCAGTCCACGGACTCTTTCTTGTAAAAGCAATCCTAGATGCTAATTAGTCGCTTTACTGCTTTTACAAGTAACAGGAGGGGATGTCTCCCACCTCCCGCAGCCTTCCGTCGTTCTCTCGGGATGTCCCGTTCCACCGGCTGACCATAGAGGTGATTGGAGATTGGAATGGCTCTGATGATAACTATGGTATAGGAAACGGGAAGCAATGGAGCAGTTCATCACTTCCGGTTTTGCATTTGTAAACAAACACTTAGGGATTTGAAAAAAAAAACATTGGATCATACAGGTCATACTGAAGCTTTTGCTTTTAAGGAGAACTAATAGACCACACATTTCTCACTAAAGAGTGTCAGTGCCTTTTGCTGTCACAGGGGATATTTATATTCCCTGTGATAACAATAAAAGTGATTAAAAAAAATTAAAGCGACAGTGTAAAAATAACATTTACAGTGGGGCAAAAAAGTATTTAGTCAGCCACCAATTGTGCAAGTTCTCCCACTTAAAAAGATGAGAGAGGCCTGTAATTGGCATCATAGGTAGACCTCAACTATGAGAGACAAAATGAGAAAAAAATCCAGACAATCACATTGGCTGATTTGGAAAGAATGTATTTGCAAATTATGGTGGAAAATAAGTATTTGGTCACCTACAAACAAGCAAGATTTCTGGCTCTCACAGGCCTGTACCTTCTTCTTTAAGAGGCTCCTCTGTCCTGCACTCATTACCTGTATCAATGGCACCTGTTTGAACTTGTTATCAGTATAAAAGACACCTGTCCACAACCTCAAACAGTCACACTCCAAACTCCACTATGGTGAAGACCAAAGAGCTGTCGCAGGACACCAGAAACAAAATTGTAGACCTGCACCAGGCGGGGAAGACTGAATCTGCAATAGGCAAGCAGCTTGGTGTGAACAAATCAACTGTAGGAGCAATAATTAGAAAATGGAAGACATACAAGACCACTGATAATCTCCCTCGATCTGGGGCTCCACACAAGATCTCACCCCGTGGGGTGAAAATGATCACAAGAACGGTGAGCTAAAATCCCAGGACCACACGGGGGGACCTAGTGAATGACCTGCAGAGAGCTGGGACCAACGTAACAAAGGCTACCATCAGTAACACACTAATAAAAAATAATAATATAAAAAAAATAAAAATGTAAAACATTTTTTTGAAAAATTATAATTTTTGGTTATAAACTAATTTGGGTTATTTCTTTTTACTAAACAGATAGATGAATACATTTTGACCAAGATCTATGAAGAAAAATGATTTATTTGCAACATTTTATAAGAAAAACACCTTTTTTTCAAGATTTTTGGACTTTTTCATTTATATAGAAAAAAATTTAAATCCCAGTGGTGAATAAATATCACCAAAAAAATGCTAAAAAAAAAATTCATATGGGTACAGTGTTGCATGACAGCACAATTGTCATTCAAAGTGTGATCTGAAAATTGGCCTGGACTGGAAAGGGGGTGAAAGCTTACGGACTTGAAGTGGTTAAAGTGCCACATTTTGGTATCTAACTACTTGGTGTAACATCATCTTTTATATTTTACCAAACAATTGGGTATTGTATTGTATTTTTGTACAATTAAAAATAGTATAAAAAAAAAAACAAAAACAAATACTGCGTGACATACAAAACTGCAACACCCACCATTTTATTCTCTAGGATTCTGCTTTAAAAATATATATAATGCTTGGGGGCTCTAAGTATGTCTCTAGCAAACATATACTGTTTCTTGAATGTGAACAAAAAGTGTCAGAAAAGGCTTGGTCTTCAAGAGGCTAAATCTGCCGTGTTCTTTTAGCATAGCTACCAGATGGTCCGCATTTGGAGGGACTGTCCCTCTTTTGAAAACAAAAAATCATCTGTCCATATTCTGGAACCATATCCTTCTATTCCCCTATCTCAGTTGTCCCTCTTTTTGCCATTTTTTATCTGATATTTAGACCTCTTCAAACAATATACTATTTTAAAGCTCATCTCCAGACAAAAAAAAAAAGATTTCCCATGCAGTGGGGCTGTGTCCGTACTGCACAAACTAACTGCTTGTTTTTGTCTATGTGCAGTGGTGTATTTAGGTTTTATGCCCTAGGCAACACAAAAATCAGCCGCCCCCCCTCCCGCGAAGAGAGCATGACACCAACCAACACCCCCATCAGAGAAAGCCTTCCACTACCACCACCGTCCATACACCGGCCACTCCACCCCACAGCGAGAGAAAGACATTCACCTTCACAGCTCCAGACATCCCCTGGAATGAGAGTCTCTGAGGCTCTTCATAGACATTCAAACAGCCCACAGCCTCTCTCGGATCCCACCTGGTCCCCATGCCGCATGGGTCCCTTCAAACAGCCCGCAGCCTCTCTCGGATCCCACCTGGTCCTCATGCCGCATGGGTCCCTTCTTCTGTTCCTTCTTCCAGGGAATGGTGCTGTCTCCCCTGAAAAATGTTGCCCTAGGCAAATGCCTTGTTTGCCTTGTGGTAAATACACCTCTGTCTATGGAGGCATTTGGCAGGAGGGAGGGGCCCACAGTGCCAGCAGGGAACCAAAAACAGGAGGATTGGAGCTGCTCTGCAAAACCATTACACAGAAAAGGTAAGTATAACATGTTTGATGGTCAGATTTTATTAATATTTAATCATTTTCCACAAAAGAAACAAAAAACCTGTTGCTATGACTGCCTAAAAGTGTTAGCTGGAATTGGACTTTAATTTGCCTGATTCTTCTTTGTAAACCCTTCCATTGTAAACCCTTCCATATACCCAGTGAAGTAAGTTGCCTCAAGTGATACACAAAGAAGAAACAAAAGCTGTACCTGTTTATATGCAGTCTTCCTTTCAAAGTCCAGAATTTATAAAACTTGTCTGATCTTTTCATAAAAAAGGGGGTGGAGAACTGAAATTACACACTGCAGAGCTCAGTGAGGGAAGCTCTGAGAGCTGATTGGAGGGAAGGGACACACTCCCTTCACACAACACATAGGACTGAAGCTGAAGCTGTTAATCACAGGCTGTGTGCTAGAGCTCCCTCCCCTGTCACCTTTTTTTTCTCTTGGTGTCAGTAAAACTTGTCAGAAGTGATTCATGCTAATAGCAGAGGAACTGGCAGCAGACAGAAATGACACTTAGTGCTCTGGATTGAGACAAGTACACACTATAGAGAGATATGCTTTCTACATATCCATATCTGAGGTTTACAACCACTTTAAAACAACATGTCCCTATCCTGTGCTCATTGTGACAATACTGATGTGCAATTTCATATCAGAACACACGGCATTGATCCTGCTACAGGAAAAATAACAATATGTACTGGCAAAACAGTTTATACAACTTTGTTATGGAGGACTTGTAAAAAAAAAATATAACTTTTGTGTTAATATTAGTGGCAGACTGCATACTCTGCCATTTTGCTTTCATTTTTTCCCCATAGCTCCACTTTATATACTGTAAGGAGGTATAGAACTGGAACTCTGAATAATAAAAAAAAAATGGTAACAGAATGTTCTGTATTATTTAACCTGATGACATGAGAGTAACATTGCCGGTATATTTTTTTATAAACATGATAAAAGCCTTTCGATTTTTCTTAAGCTGTTCTGCTCCTACTTTATTTATTTGTACAGTAAAACCAAGTTATTGGCATTTTTTGAAGTCACACCAGTACTTAAAGTGATTGCAAAGGGTTTTTTTTAAAAATAAGAAACAGGTTATACCTACCTGCAATGGTTTGCAAAGAACACCCCCAATCCTAATCTTCTGTGGTCGCCTGCTAGCGCTCCTGGCTCCTCCTGCCTTCTGAGTGCCCCCCCCCCCACCAAGCCACTTGCTAGGCGGGGTAGTCATGCTTGTGCGATTCCGAGCCCCACTGTGTCTACTGACATACACAGTGTTGCTTAGCTTAGCTCCACCCCCACTCCTTTGTCACTGGATTTGATTGACAGCAACAGGAGCCAATGGCTCCCGCTGCTCTCACTGAGTCCAGTGAGGAGGGAGAGAGAAAGAAAAAGCAGTGCCTTTGCTCTCGGGCATAGTGCTGACTCCAGATCAGACTAAGGTAGGCATGTGGGGAAGGGGAGTAAGGGGGAGCTGCTCCTAAAACATTTTTACCTTGGTGCAGAGAATGCATTAAAGGAGAAGTACAGCCAAAGCTCATTTTGCTGTACTTCTGTGGATTACAGGAGTGAAGTTCCTTCTGCACTCCTGTGACCCATTTTTAGCCAACAGCAGGCGAAAGCCCACTGTTGGCTGACGTCACAGAGTAGGTCCAAGTTGGGGAAAGATCATATGCTTGAGATCCACCCTGGAGCCTGGACCGACACCTGGCTCAGCCTCTCAGTCAACTGCTGCTCCAGTAAGTGCTGGAGGGGCAGAGCAGAGAGCTGGAAACTCAAGGTCCAGACTCTCTGCTCAGAGCTGCAGGAAGAACTGAGGGATCAACAGTGTTTGATCGCTCAGTTCTCAGCCTTGGAACTGGTGGGGGACAGATGCAGCATCGGGCTGACACTGCATCCACCTAGGTAAGTATGGTTTAAAAAAAAAAATCAAATACTTCTCTTTTAAGGTAAAAAAAAAAAATTTGCCTTTGCAACCACCTTAATAGGACTGGTGATGATTTCAGCCGTCTGGTAATGATGCTAATGGACTTTCCACTAAGGGTTTGTAATCATAAAAAATTAAGAACTGATTTAAAATATTAAAATATTAAACACGCTTTTGGTATTATTTTTGGGTGGAAGTTGCATCATAAGCCCTCGACGCGTTTCGACCAATCTTCAGGAAGATACTAATATTGATGCAGCCCTAGTGGAGGGTTATCAGTTACCACCAGCAACCACAGTTAAGAGGGTGAAGGATTATCAGCCATCAATACCATATTGCACACTGGGATAGTCCCAAAAGCGTGTTTGACTTACCTAGAGATAGATGGTCATGAGATGACGGTGAGTTTACATCTATGTGGGGCATCAGTGTGAACACAATGAAGCACTTCTCACTTCAGTATATAGGTTCACCTTTAAAGATACAGAACCATTGCACTACAAATTCACATGTTGGGACTGAATACCAATATTTTATTTGAATTCTGTTCATTGTTATGACTTTAATTTGTACACTGGATTTAGTTGATTTTATGATCTTAGCGTGGTCCATTTGAAATATTTATGATTTTGTGCATAGGAGTTCACAATTAGGACTGCCGCTGTATAGGTATTATATATATAGTGTATTTTTTATACATCTAATTTTTTCCTAAGCGCAACAGCACCCCCTTTTTCTCAAAATGATTTAAAATATTGTATGTGTTATATTCAAAATCCTGTAAGGAAATATAAAAGCACTTATAGGTTCAAATACATGAGTCTCGGGTGCCTTTGACAATAGCATTAGTACAGCGTCTACTTGTCTCAGCAAAAAGACAAAATGCCAAACTCATTTTTGTGGCCCCCTCAGCACTAGGACTGGAATTGGGACCCTGTGCTAAGACCATAACCTGAAAAGATCAGCTCCTGTGGTTCTAATTTTCTAAAGATTGCTCCATAAAGGTATAATAATGTCATGAGTGACATTACAACATTTCCTTGCAGTATGAAGATGCAAGCAGAGCTGTTGCACCTATGTTCAGCATTTCCCTACAGCAGTATATAATTTCTCTATAGAGAAGTGACTGTAGCCAGGAATAGATCACTATTAGAAGTGGTCTTGTCAGGGATCGCGGCGGCTCCTCTTCCAGCGCACGCGCACTAACGGCGGCTCACGCCGGGACAAAAGCACCAGGTCCCGGCGGGCTGCAGCTGACAGGACGCCGCGCATGCGCAGTAGGAGCCGCGGGCGCGCCTCGGGCGGCCAATGACAGCCTGGGGGCGCGTCCTGGACAGCCAATGACAGTGCAGGGCACAATATTTAAAGATGCCCTGCACTGTCACAAATTGCCGTAAGGTCTATCTGTGATCCTGAGTTCCTGTACCTGCATATTGACCCTGATTGCCCTGACTACGCTGCCTTCTCCTGTGCTTTGACCCGGATTGTCCTGACTACGCTGCCTTCTCTTGTGTTTGACCCGGATTGCCCTGACTACTCTGCCTTCTCCTCTCCTGATCCCCGGCTTGTTTGACCTATCTGCAGACTGACTTATCCTGCTGACCCTGCGTGTGACCTGACTACTCTTTGCCTGCCGATTCTGTACCTCGCTTACCCCACGGGACCGCTGCTCGTGACCCATCCTGCTAGGTCCCGCCGTCCTCCTCACATCTGGCTCTCCCGGTACCTATACATCACCGGAGGTTCCCTCTGCCACTGGTGGGCCTGCTCAGAGGTCGTGACCTGGCCCTGGTCTGTTACAAGTCCATCCCCACCATCAGGGGCCCTGGTGAAAGCACAGACTGGGACTTAGATTCCACGCTTTGGGTAGGTCTGTCCAGTGGGCCGCCGGAGGCACCACCTAGCGGATCATAACAGGTCTGTTGCTGCATAGCTGCATGACAGGTCTGGATCAGGTTTCCACTGATCAGATCCAGCCCTACCCAGGAAAAAAATAGAAAAATATATACAAAAAATAAATAAAAATTAACATGTTCTTTTTTTCAGGTCGCAAGGATGATGATTGGGATGACTTTGCTTTCACTGTGCAAGCATCAAATGCTCATGTAAATAAATCCAATGGCATTCAAATTTTTAACTTTTCAGAAACCTGTACTAATTTATGACCCATTCAACTACAATCAATCTTTAACCACAAAACATGTTTCAACGTTCTTGCTTCTTAATCACTGAAAGTGCTGCTGTGATTTGGAGTATTGTATCGATCACCATCTGATTTCATCCAGTCACAATTTTACTGGACTTTTGATTTATTGTATTTATCATTGTATATGATATTTTATTCATATTATTTACCACTGGATTCACTTTTAGTGAATTGATTTACTTCATCCATTCACATTTTCACTTGTCACTTTATTGATCATATTCATACAGTCTCACTAATTTTGCGCAGTCATTTTTGCTCCTTTTGCACTTTATTAGTCACCTTATTTTATAGCGCTGCATATTTGTTTTATGGTTTATTTGAGGATTAAGGGGTCCATCCTTTTATGCTAGCAGCTCATTTGTGGATTGTGCGCTTACCTATTTTACCTATTTCTAGAATCAGTCTTTACTTTTTATTACCAAAGGAACAATCCATCAAAATAAAAATATATGTATCCAATTTTGATAGCTAATTAAAGTTCTATCTGTCCTAAAAAAAAGTCCAGGGACTCAAATGGTTGACAAATCATTTTGGGCATATTAAAGCAGTCCAGCAATTAGCCTGAACTGCATGGGTTAACTGCTCATTTTTGTCTAGGAGTAAGGAAAGTGGAGATATACTTACCTAATCCACCAATCCTCTGAGCGCAAGACTGGTCCCTGTGGCTTCTGCCCAAATGCCCCTCCCCCCCGCTAGTGGTCTAGTGTGGTGGACTGTTCCTGACATCATCACAACCATCTGATGTGAGGACAGCAGGAACAGTCCATTGCTGGACCTGGGGGAGTGCTGTTTTCTGGAGGATCGAAGGATCGGGTAAGTATAGCCTTTCTGTGCACCCCTGGATGAAAGAAGCAGTTAACCCATACAATGCAGGCACAGCTCCACTACATGGGAAAAAAGAACATCCCGGAGTTCTGCTTTAATTTAACCTGATCTTCATAACTGGGGTGTGGTAGGGAATTGTTCTTTATTTGAATACTTTACAGTGGGGATCGAAAGTTTGGGCACCCCAGCTAAAAATTTGTATTAATGTGCATAAAGAAGCCAAGGAAAGATGAAAAAATCTCCAAAAGGCATCAAATTACAGATTAGACATTCTTATAATATGTCAACAAAAGTTAGATTCTATTTCCATCATTTACACTTTCAAAATAGCAGAAAACAAAAAAATGGCATCTGCAAATGTTTGGGCACCCTGCAGAATTTATAGCATGCACTGCCCCCTTTGCAAAGCTGAGACCTGCCAGTGTCATGGATTGTTCTCAATCATCATCTGGGAAGACCAGGTTATGTCAATCTCAAAGGTTTTAAATGCCCAGACTCATCTGACCTTGCCCCAACAATCAGCACCATGGGTTCTTCTAAGCAGTTGTCTAGAAAACTGAAACTGAAAATAGTTGACACTCACAAAGCTGGAGAAGGCTATAAGAAGATAGCAAAGCGTTTTCAGATGTCCATATCCTCTGTTCGGAATGTAAATAAGAAATGGCAGTCATCAGGAACAGTGGAAGTTAAAGCAACATCTGGAAGACCAAGAAAAATATCAGACAGAACAGCTCCCAGGATTGTGAGAAAAACAATTCAAAACCCACGTTTGACTGCACGATACTTGTACAAATATGGTCTTCATGGAAGAGTCATCAGAAGAAAACCTCTTCTACGTCCTCACCACAAAAATCATCGTTTGAACTTTGCAAATGAACATATAGACAAGCCTGATGCATTTTGGAAACAAGTTCTGTGGACCGATGAGGTTAAAATTGAACTTTTCGGCCGGAATGAGCAAAGGTATGTTTGGAGAAGAAGGGGCACAGAATTTATTGAAAAGAACCTCTGTCCAACTGTTAAGCATGGGGTTGGATCAATCATGCTTTGGGGTTGTGTTGCAGCCAGTGGCACAGTGAACATCTCACGAGTAGAAGGAAAAATGTATTCAATAAAATTTCAGCAAATTTTGGATGGTAACTTGATGCCATCTGTGAAAAAGCTGAAGTTAAAGAGAGGATGGCTTCTACAAATGGATAATGATCCTAAACACACCTCAAAATCCATGGGGGATTACATCAAGAGCCGTAAACTGAAGGTTTTGCCATGGCCTTCACAATCTCCTGACCTCAACATAATTGAAAATCTATGGATAGACCTTAAAAGAGCCGTGCGTGACAGACAGCTCAGAAATCTCAAAGAACTGGAAGACTTTTGTAAGGAAGAATGGGCAAAGATACCTCAAACAAGAATTGAAAGACTCTTGGCTGGCTACAAAAAGCGTTTACAAGCTGTGATACTTGCCAAAGCGGGCAGTACAAGATATTAACTCTGCAGGGTGCCCAAACCTTTGCAGACGCCATTTTTTTGTTTTCTGTTATTTTGAAAGTGTAAATGATGGAAATAAAATCTAACTTTTGTTGACATATTATAAGAATGTCTAATCTGTAATTTGATGCCTTTTGGAGATTTTTCCATCTTTCCTTGGCTTCTTTATGCACATTAATACAAATTTTTAGCTGGGGTGCCCAAACTTTCGATCCCCACTGTATGCTAAAAGGTGCCCCTCTTTCTCATCTCCTACAATTGGAGGGTTTGATCCTGGTCTCACTTACCATGAGTGATCTATACATTTTAGAAGGGGATATCTGACAGTTTTACGCAATTCTGAGCATTATCATAGGCAGGTTAATACAATAAATATGCAATGCTTTTCCCAATATTATAAGCAGTTTAAATTATGCAAGTTGAAAGGATTATTTGTAATAAAATATTTATCTAAATGAGATGCAAAAGTAGTTATCTATTTTTTTTTATATATTCTGAGGTGCAAATCGAAGTTTAAAGTAGAACTGTAATTTTAATAATGTATTTAATCTGGTAGTATAAATGAAATACAAACAGTAGAGACAATGTAGGAGATCTCATAGTGGAGCTTTTAGCACTGGAAACAAATTTTACAACTGTTGCAACTGAACCTTTAGGCTCCATGTACACGGGGCATTTTGATAACGCCGGTAACGTTAGCTGTGTAAAGTCACATTAAAAACATGAGTTTTTCAGCTTTTTTTTAGCGTTTTTGCATTAGCGTTTTGCTGCGATTAGTGGTGTTCTCCTGCATTTTTCCATGTTTGCAGTTTTTAGCAGTTCTTTTAGTAAAAAAAAGTCCAAAAGCGCCAGTTTGCAGCATTTTACCGCTTTTTGACGCATTTTTCAGCATTAGAGTATTTCTACAGCTAAAAAACTCCTCTAGAAGCCCACTAGTTCTGGGGTTTTTTTCCAGCCAAAAAATGTCCCTGCCAAAAAACGTTAATTACAGTCTATGTATGCATGGACACATAGGATAACATGCTGGGGGGTTTACTAGCTGTAGAAAAAAACATCAAATGCCAAAAACAGCCGCTGTAAAAACGTCAAGTGTGCATGAGGACTTAAGATCACCCTAATATTTTACCCAACCTTTATCTGAGTCCTAAAGCCCAACCTATCCCTTAGAACTAAATGTTAACACTAGACCTGCATCCAGCACTGATGAGGTGTCACTGGTGGGCATTGATGAAGAGACACTGATGAGGCTGCACTGATATGCGGCAGTGATGGGCACTGATAGGTGGTAATGATGGGCACTAATAGGCAGCACCAAAGAGCATTAATAAGCAGTGCTGAAGGGAACTAATAGGTGACACTGATTGGCAGCAGTGATGAACACTGACTGGCAGCACTGATGAGCACTGATTGGCAGCACTGATGGACCCTGATTAGCTTTATTAGGCAGCACTGATGGACACCGTTGGGGCTATACTGATAATCAGAGCGCTGATAATCAATACCCTGATTATCAGTATAGATCAGGGGTGGACTGACAACTCATGGGGACCCCGGGCCATTGGAGATCATGGGACCCTTGTGTCCTTGCCCAAACTCAAAAAAGCCTATGAAAAAGGTACCAGGGGCATCTCATGGGGCCCCCTACTGACCCTGGGCCCTCGGGCAGTGCCCGAGTTTCCAAATGGTCAGTCCGCCCCTGGTATAGATATCTCCTTTCACACTTGCTGGCTCTGAGGAAAGTCCTGCCGTTAACCAGCAAGTGTGTTTACATCCTGATCAGCTGTGATTGGCCACAGCTGATCACATTGTAAAGGGCCACTGTGATTGACCTTTTCCTATGACATATGATCAGTTCTATCCAAAAGACACAGCGGTCACAGAGAGCGCCAGGTGCGTGCCGGAGCATCTGTGCAGGGGGTGCGGTTCTTGGAGGGTGGCATATGACTCCCTCCCAGAGCTGGATGACTGCACTGTAGCCGTCATTCTGATATAATGCAGTCAGCAAGTGATTAAAGTTAAACACCTGGAACTAGTTCTTTGTCCTTATAATGGTTTCAGCACAATAAGTCAGAAATAATGGAAGCAACAGCATGACATGGAGGTCACCCAGAAAGAGGAGCACCAGAACTATTGGCGGGTATAAGAGCTGTCATATGTGAAGAGGTAGGAGTTTTAGGCACATTCTAAAATGTATTAGATGGCTTTGGTGGCAGACAAGGATAGTAGGCAGCACTGAATAGGCAAAAGCAGGCATTGTTTAGTTTTGACAGTGATAAAGAATGTCATATATCTAGTAATTGTGCTAATTATGTATACTCACGTATCACAAATCTACTAAGCGACATATCAGCATGGATATCACACCACTACCTTAAACTCAATCTTTCAAAAACTGAGCTTGTAATATTTCCTCCCCCCAGATCCCCCACTCACGACCTTACCATTAAGATCAACAGCACAACCATTGGTCTTTCCTCTCATGCCAGGGTGCTAGGCATAATCCTAGACTCTGACCTCTCCTTTGGGCCCTACATCCACTCACTGGCTAAATCCTGCCGCCTCAAACTCCAGAACATTTCCAAAATCTGCCCCTTCCTGACCAATGACACCACAAAACCATTCATCCAAGCCTTGGTTATATCCGGCCTCGATTACTGCAACTCCCTCCTCACTGGTCTACTGTTACACAGGCTATCCCCCCTTCAGTCTATTATGAATGCTGCTGCTAGACTCTACACCTTACCAACCGATCAGCGACTGCTGCCCCTCTCTGCCAATCCATTCATTGGCTTCCACTAACCCAAGGTATAAAATTCAAAATACTAACCACAGCTTACAAAGCCATCCACAACATTGCCCCTATCTACATCACCAACCTCATCCACAGATACCGCTCAAATCGCCCACTCCGCTCCTCCCGTGATATCCTCCTCTCTAGCTCCCCCATCACCTCCTCCCACGCTCGCCTCCAGGACTTCTCCAGAGCCTCCCCATCCTCTGGAACTCCCTACCACAGCATGTCCGGTCAACCCCCACCCTGTCTGCCTTTAGGCGATCTTTGAAAACTCACTTCTTCAGGGAAGCCTACCCCACCTCCACCTAAGAACTGTACTTGAATCACCTCCACCTAAGAACTGTACTTGAATCACCTCCACCAGATCATCTCCCACAGCTATCACCTTTTGTATCACCTCCCCCTTCCTTTAGATTGTAAGCTCCACGACCAGGGCCCTTCTGTACTGAAATGTATTGCAATTGTACTGTCTCCCTTATATTGTAAAGTGCTGCGCAAACTGCTGGCACTATATAAATCCTGTATAATAATAATAATTAACAAACAGCACGAGACCTCCTGCAGTAAAGTCAATGCTTCCTTAATTCAGTCCAACCACTTGGGGTCAATACTTCTTTCTGAGTATTAGTGGGAACCAGTCACCACAAAGACAAAAAATGCACAGAGCGTAGTGAAATGAATTCTTTTTATTGTAAAACACAATTAAAAGCATAATCCAATGCATTTACAGAAGTAGAGCCTATCACTTATCTCAAATCCAAGCGAGAGTCTCCATGCATCTCCTGGACATGCTGTGGGTGGTGGGAGGATTATTCAACCGTGCCGCTCCTTTTACTGCTCAGAGATGATGTTAAATGGTAAATACCGGCTGGGTAGATGGAGGATCCCTGCCAGGGGCGGACTGACAACTCATGGGGCCCCCGGGCAATAGGGGATCATGGGGCCCCTGTGTCCTTGCCCAAACTCAAAAAAGCCTATGAAAAGGTACCAGGGGCATCTCATGGGGCCCCCTACTGACCCCGGGCCCTTGGACGGTGCCCGAGTTTCCAAATGGTCAGTCCACCCCGATCCCTGCATTGTCAGATTCACAAGACCTGCAGTGTGCACACGCTACTATGGAAAAAGCTGGAGACCACTGCAGTTGAGGTGGAGCAGGTGGCTTAGCTTATGCTAGGTTGCCGACAAAATGCGTTTCAGAGCCATGGCCTCCTTTCCCAAGTCTGAACAGCAACTGAAAAAGCTTCTATATATAGTATATCCAAACTAATTGGTGGTGCCATTAACCCTCTTTAGTGTTGGCAGTAGAGCGGTCATATCGCTCTGCTCTCGATATAGGTACACTTTAGGAGAACAGATTTGGCAGGCTGGCCTATTTGGCTGTAGGTGCTTTTTAACACTTTAGCTTAATAAATCCAGGAGAAAGTATGGAAAGGATTTTCAAAAATGTGGTGATTTGTTCAAGCTTTATTAACCTCTTATCAATATGGCCCATTACATCACCTTAAAATAGAAAAAAAAAAAAAGTAAAACTTTAGTTAAACGAATGAGTGAATAAAAGCAGATGGAGGTTTTCTGAACTTGCTAGAGTGCAATTTTCATTGCTATTAATGTCTGATATTCATGAATGTATTAAGAATTGGCTAAAGATTCCACATTTCTTCTTTATGAAAGTGACATCTCCTCCATTTAGTGAGCTAAAGAAGCACGTATAAAAATTCCTGGTAGGTTCAATTTAATTCAGGATAGCCCATTAAGCAATGCACACAGAATGAATGATTTCTACACAAAAAAAGGGAAAACTATATCTTCATTTCATCCTTGAACTCGCGTTCACACGGTGGAAAGATTTTTTGTTGTTGTCAAAAGACACCGGCTAGGTCATTGGGAATATACTGAAAAGTCTAATGTCTTAAGTGAATTTATTAAGTACTAATGAAATTGTCAGTGTGTCTGTGCAAGGTTACATTAAGCCTACCTCTCTAGAATAGTTTCTGAAAGTTCTTTGAACACTCAGCAGAATGGCCTTTTGTTTTTGAAAAGTAACAGTGGTAGTATTAAGAATGACATCAATCAAAAATAATTTGGTACCGGGCATTTTAAATTAGCATTTTATTTGAGGCTACCTACAGTTGCAAGAAAAAGTATGTGAACCCCTTGGGATTACGTGGAGTTTTGCATGAATTGGGCATAAAATGTGCTCTGAACGTCATCTAAGTCACAACAATAGAAGAACACAGTCTGCTGAACATAATACTACACAAACATTAGATGTTGCCATGGTTTAATTGCACATAACATGTAAACATTCACAGTGCAGGGAGGAAAAAGTGTGTGAGGCCCTAGCTTAATGACTTCTCCCAGAGCTAATTGGAGCCAGGAGTGAGCCAACCTTGACTCCAATCAGTGTGATGATATTGGATTTGTTGCTGACAGCTGTCCTGCCCTTAAAAAACACACACCTGTTTTGGGTTTACTGGTTTCAAGAAGCACTGTCTGATGTGAACCATGCCTCGCAGAAAAGAGCTCTGAGAAGACCTACGATCAAGAATTGTTGACTTGCATGAAGCTGGAAAGGGTTACAAAAGTATCTCCAAAAGCCTTGATGTTCATGTGTCCACGGTAAGACAGACTGTCTACAAATGGAGAAAGTTTAGCACTGTTGCTACTCTCCCTAGGCTTGGTCGTCCTGTAAAAATGACTGCAAGAGCACAGCGCAGAATGCTGCAT
Source organism: Staurois parvus (assembly GCF_062004578.1). NCBI lineage: Eukaryota > Metazoa > Chordata > Amphibia > Anura > Ranidae > Staurois > Staurois parvus. Next base: position 9,774,599 of record NW_028318294.1, on the reverse strand, counting down.
GAGGTAAAGAAGAATCCCAGAGTGTCAGCTAAAGACCTACAGAAATCTCTGGCACATGCTAACATTTCTGTTGACACATCTACAATAAGGAAAACATTAAACAAGAATGGAGTACATGGGAGGACACCACGGAGGAAGCCATTGCTGTCCAAAAAGAATATTGCAGCACGTTTGAAGTTTGCAAAAGAGCACCTGGATGTTCCACAGCACTACTGGCAAAATATACTGTGGACAGATGAAACCAAGATTGAGTTGTTTGGGAAGAACACACAACACTATGTGTGGAGAAAAAAAGGCACAGCACACCAACATCAAAACCTCATCCCCACTGTAAAACATGGCGGAGGGAGCATCATGGTTTGGGGCTGCTTTGCTGCCTCAGGGCCTGGACGGATTGTTGTCATTGATGGGAAAATGATTTCCAGAGTTTATCAAGACATTTTGCAGAAAAAAAATACGACCATCTGTCCGCCAACTGAAGCTCCGCAGAGGATGGGTGATGCAACAGGACAATGACCCATATATACCGTACGTAAATCCGAAAATTCCACTGCACTCCAAAAAGTGCAGCAGAGGGACTAAGTCCTCATGCACACTGGACATTTTTACAGCTATTGTTTTTGGCTTTTGGCATTTTCTACAGCCAATAAACTTCCCATCATGTTATCCTATGTGTCCACGCACACATAGGCTTTAATCAGCTTTTTTGGCTGGAAAAAAACCCCCAAACTTGTGGGTTTCTAGAACAGTTATTTGGCTGTAAAATGTTCTAATGCTGAAAAATGCGGCAAAATGTGGTAAAACGTGGCAAACTGGCATTTTTTATCATTTTTTGTGTAAAAAACGCTAAAAACCGTAAAATGAGGAAAAACGCTTTTAAACGCTGTTCAATGCTAATGCAAAAACACAAAAAACACTGAAAAACTTTTAAATGCGAATATTAAAATGCCCAGTGTGCATGAAGCCTAAGTGGTGGCCTAGCAGCACTAGGGTAATCAGTTTGAATCCCAACCACGGCACTACCTGCCCGAAGTATGCATGTTTTCACACTGTGCCCGTGTGGGTGCACTCAAAATTCCTCCCACACTCCAAAGATATGCTGATAGGCTAATTGTCTCTTGCCTAATTTGGCCCTCGTATGTGTATGAGTGTAAGTTAGAAACCTTAGACTGATGTGAATGTACAATATATGTAAAGTGTTGCATAAATTTATGGTGCTATATAAGCACCTGAAAAAAATTTAGTGATTAGACCCAATTTTAAAAGTGTTCTTTGGTGAAATCCAAGATATCATCAGCACACCATTGCACCTCCTAGATTGTAAGCTCGAAAGAGCAGGGCCCTCGAACCCCTTGTGTATTGCATTGTTACTGTCTTGTCTCATGTTCTGTCCCCCTTGCTACTGTACAGCGCTGAGCATACCCTTTGGCGCTATATAAATACTGTATAATAATAATAATGTTCAAACTAAAAAATGAGACACTTTTATTTTTTTAAAAAAAGCAACATTTTGAAACACTAAGAATCTCTTCCTTAGGCAGCAATGAGAGCCGTAACTTTATTCAGGCTGTGCAAGAGCTTGAGGAAGTTACTTGAGCACATGCTCTGAAACGCGTTGCATCACATCCAGTGATGTAATTATGCCCAGTTTCAAGCTCTGTCTGAACTCCATCTGCTTTCCAGTCCTCTTCTTGGTCTTGACTGTACCAACTGGCCAACCATAGAGAGGAGAGAGCGATGGCTGTACACTCAATAGAAGTGGAAATAGATGAAACACCAGTTACAGACTTATGATGTGCCTACTACTATCTTACCATATGTGAGTGCATTTTATCACATTTTTATAGTAAATTTTATGACAATATACTCTTTTTTTTTTTCAAAAAAAGATTTTTATTAGAAGAAAGCATTCATAACGATACATGTACAAACGGAAATCCAAGGTCAGACATATCACTGTATGGCGCTTCCCGTGTCCCAGACGGGTCAAATCACAACAGGCAATACAAAACATACCATTGTAAAACATTGTGTCAACGTAATGTTACAATCCAGGAAATATACAGCATATATGAAAGGCGCAAAGAGATATATTGTCTTTTGACCTTTGAGCAGCATTTTCCGTCATGGGAGTGTGAAGAGTATGATAGAGAATATGAACAGCATATGCTCAAGTTTTGGATCTGTTTCACGAGTCTAAGAATTGGATATGTGAGTGATATGGGGCATAGTAGACAATATACACTTAGCAGAGCCTCTTTCCTCTTTTCTTCTCTCTGTCAGAAGACTTGCCATGCTGTAAATGCTGTCCGTCCATATCCGTACACATCACAGCTTAACGGATTCAATGATTATCAGCTTTATTGGCCACAACGTGGATGATTACCCTTCACAGTGAACTATCAGCTTGCGCTGACATTATCCTTTTGTGTACATTCACATTAGTCTCTGCCCTCAATCAGCTTACAATCTAAGGTCGCTATTTCACATGCATGCATACCAGGGCCAACTTGGACAGGAGTCAAATAACCTACCAGCATGTCTTTGGAGTGTGGGAGGAAAATGGAGTACCCAAAGGAAACTCAAACAAGCTCTACACTTACAGGCCACTTTATTAGGTACACCTTGCTAGTGCCAAGAAAATCTCCTCCACACCATTACACCACCAGCCTGAACCATTGATACGAGGCAGGATGGATCCATGCTTTCATGTTGTTTATACCAAATTCTGACCCAACCATCTGAATGTCACAGCAACCAGCCTGCCGATTCTCCTCTGACCTCTGACATCAACAAGGCATTTTCATTCACACAACTGCCGCTCACTGGATTTTTTCTCTTTTTCTGACCATTCTCTGTGAATGCTAGAGTTGAGTGCATGAAAATCCCAGTAGATCAGCAGTTTTTGAAATACTCAGACCAGCCCGTCTGGCACCCACAACTATGCCACATTCAAGGTCAATTAAATCCCCTTTCTTCCCCATTCTGATGCTCGGTTTTAACTTCAGCATGTTGTCTTCACCACATCTAGATGCCTAAATGCATTGAGTTGCTGCCATGTCATTGGTCGATTAGCAATTTGAGTTACCAAGCAATTGAACAGGTGTATCTAATAAAGTGGCCGGTGAGTGTATGCAGATAATGTCTTGATATGAATAAGAACCGGAGACCGTTAAAATGGAACTCCAGGCCGAAAGTCAAATATACAGGTGAACTCCATATTTGTGAGCTCTTAAATCTGAGACATATTTTGCAATTCTGATTATTCAGTCTTGTGATTTTACACATTAACCACTTTTTCATGATGTGACTTTTTCATTAGAAATTGAACCAGCAGTGTGATAATGCTGCTTTACTGATCAATGAGCAGTTAAGTTGGATTTAGAGGGAATTAATGTTCCAATGCACCACATCCAATATTCAAAGTACAGAAACCGGTTGTAATATGTTCATATTAACCCACATACAGTATTTCATATTATCAATATTATTTAGCATACTGTATGTATTAATAACTAACAAGTGATAATTAATATTGTCAAGTAGTAGTTATTTTGTAAAATATGATATAAAATATGTATATTTTAAAGTTGGACTCTGGGTGACCTCTGTACTTCATATTGGTACCATTTTTTTTAAGGCACTCATAGGTTTACTGTAGGAAAGTTCACTGGGAAAGAGTTCCGATGGCTCTAGACTTCACGGATTGCAGGTGCAGACATTCAATATTTTTGTATTTCTGTTAATTACATTGCTGCACAGTCTTGACAACCAATCATACCGTACCACATGTAATTCTATGGTGAACGATTCTTAAAAAAGCGTCCTGGAGAGTGCGCATGCGCGGCCGCCGGGATCGGATGTCCCGGCATTAGCTCCGCACATCTCCGGCACTGACAGCAGCCCATAAAAGGGCATAGTGCCGCTTCACCCCCGGGGCCCCCCCCTGCCTATCTCCGGATCTCGGGCACCTGTCAATATGCCCGGCAAGTCGGCGATTAAGAGCCGTGGAGGCTCCCAGCTGCGGCTCCCTGCGGGGACTGGGAGGACCAAGATGGCGGCCGGATCGGCGCCCGCGGCTCATGGGGTCTCCTCTGCCTCTCCTACAGCAGCACCTCTCCCTCGGAGAGAGAAGATGGGCTCCTCGTCCCACGCTGGGCCAGGGAGGACTACAGCAGCATCGCTAGGTGGGGTGAGTGACTTCCTGCAGCCCCCCCAGTCATCCTCCAGCCCTGTGCCACTAGAGTCCCAGGCTTCGGCCTGTCCATTGAGCCGTGACTCCCCTGCATCCTCGCCCTTGAGCAGCGACATAGCTGCCATTTTTTCAAGCCAGCATAGCGGTCCAGATCCCGCTGATGACAGCCCGGCTTCCTCGCCAACGATTCCTCCTGACCCGCCTCTATACTCTTGTGATGCGACTTTGATAGCTCGATTCGCAGATTTGCTGCAACGCGAATTAGACAGAGCTACCTCAAAATTGGCGGCGGATTTAAAGCAGGATTTTCAGGCCTTGGGCCACCGTTTAGACTGTATTGAGGCTAAAGTTGATGCGACAGTCCAAAGTATCTCCCAAAATTCTAACATGATCACCGACTTGCAAGATCGCCTGGAGGAGGCGTATTCTAAAATTGATGACCTGGAGAATCGGGCTAGGCGATACAATTTTCGCATTCGAGGTCTTCCTGAGTCGGTTAAGGAGCTTACTAGCTGCGCACATACCCTCATGCGGTCCGCTATGCCTGCGATTGATGATCTTCATCTTGAGATTGATCGCATTCACCGGGCATTGATCCCCCCCCGGCAAGGGGGGCCTCCTAGAGATATCATCGTCAAGCCTCATTTTTTTCAGGTTAAGGAAGCGGTTATGCGGTTTGGCAGGGAGAATCCGGATATAGAGCTTGCAGGGCACAAGGTACAAATCTTTGCTGATGTTTCGTCGGCCACTATCCAGAGGCGGCGCTCCCTCAAGCCACTTCTTTCTCACTTGGTTCAAAAGGGCATTAAATATCGTTGGGCCTACCCTTTTCGTCTGCAGTTCACTCTTAATGGAAAGTCCTATGGGTTTACTACATTCCAGGATGGCGAGGAGTTGCTGCTTCAGCTGGGTATTATATCTCGCAGTCCGACGTCCCATTCTCCCACGGGATCGGCTTCTCGACCTCCGCCGCTCCAGCCTTTGTGGACTACTCCATCGTCTAAGAAGAAGGGGTCCCGGAATCCGCCCGGGTGGACTTCTTGAACTTTTGTGTTCTTTTGGGGACTTTTCGCTGGAATATGTTCGTTGATGGCGGCCTTTCTGTGGCTCTTCGGAGCATTGGCCGCTGTTGTTATATTGGTTTGGGGGGATGGGCTGGGGGTGGGACTTAGGATGTTAATTACATTTGTTTGCTGAATATCATTTCAGTGGCTCTAATTGCTTTGTTTTTTTGTTTAATGCACTGTGCGTTTGATTTATTGTTATTGGGTTGTAACTGCTGTTAGTGCCGGAGAGTGTCTTTGCGCTCTCCCTGATTGGAAGACTCTTCCCCGGGAATGTTTCTCTGGGCAGACCTATTCCACCGCAGGGCTATTGCTCTGTATTTCCTGGTACATTGTTTCCTTCATTTTCTGATACTGTTTTGTGTACCGCGGTCACTTGGCATTTGGACTTTTGTGATCCGAATGTTCTCTTTTCTTTTTTCTGTTTTTTTCTGTCTTTTTTCTTTTTGTTGTTTTCTGATTTTTTGGGGGGCCAGCTGGCGACATTTAGGGACTCATAGGGATCTTCTTACTTTTAAGGAACGAGGGGTCTTTATTCTGCTTAGTTCCATAATTATTTGTCATGTCTTCCATACGGTCCACTAGCGGAGAAATTCGCTTCCTTTCTCATAATGTTCAGGGGTTCAATTCCCCATCCAAACGTATACAGGCTTTCAGCTCATACTACTCCCTTGGGGCGGATATAGTTGCCTTACAGGAGACTCATTTTCCACCCTCCTTCTCTCCACGTTATATTCATAAAAATTACCCTCTCTGCTTTTTTGCTAATGCTACAGAGAAAAAGCGGGGGGTGGCCCTTTGCTTTTCTCGTCGAGTGTCCTTTGTTGACTCTAAAATTATCCGGGACAAGGAGGGGAGATATCTTTTGGTGAAAGGCCACTTGGGAGGCGACCTTATCACTTTTATAATTTATTATACCCCCAATACCAATCAGGTTGAATTTTTCCAATCTTTGCTAAGTACTCTGGTAGGAGAATTTGAGGGTGACGTTATTCTAGCTGGTGACTCTAATTTAGCATTGGATCAGACTCTGGATCGTTCCCAAACCGCCACGCTTCAACCTCCTTCTAGACGGAGCCGTAAATTGGCTCAACTTTTATATCGCTATGATCTTATTGATGCATGGAGGGAGGCTAATCCTACTTCCCGAGACTACTCCCACTACTCCAGGGCTCATGATAGTTATTCTCGCATTGACCATATTTTTCTTCATACATATTCACTCCCCAAACTTGTCACTGCTAAAATCTTTTCCACGCCCTGGTCTGACCACGACCCAGTTTCTATCACCTTTTCGTCCGAGACTCTTGGTAAGACGGCTTTTCATTGGCGTCTTAATGACTCTATTTTGGGTAATCCATCTCATTGTCGGGAAATTTCATCGCACCTACAAATGTTTTTTGATTTTAATAAAGCAGAGGACACGAACCCGGCGATTAATTGGGCAGCTCATAAGGCCTCAGTCAGGGGCTATATTATTCAACTCTCTTCTCGTTTAAAAAAAGCCCGAACTGACCTACTTGCTACTAAAACTCAGTTATATATTGACCTGGTTGCTCAACATAAACATCATCCCAGTTCTGATTTGTTACTTAAACTTGACCAGGCCCGACTGGAACTTAATTTATGTCTTACTACCACTGCGGATAAACAACTTCGTTGGTCTAATCATAAATTCTTTACGTGGAGGGAAAGACCTGGCACCTTGTTGGCACGCAAGCTGACTCCTAGACACTCCCAGACGGCCCTCCCCAAGCTCAGACTGGACAATGGTTCGTTATCCCAGGACCCGGGTAAGATCCTCCACAAATTTCAGTCTTTTTACTCTCAGCTTTATAGTTCGCCCACGGGGGGCTGTTCTTCTTCCTCTCTGGAGGCTTTTTTGGAGTCTATCTCCTTTTCCCCCCTCCAGGAGGCACATAGGGAGCTAATGGAACAACCTATCTCCTGTGAAGAGGTTGGGAATGCGGTGAAATCCCTGGCCTCTCACAAGGCCCCGGGACCGGATGGTCTTCCTAATACTTACTATAAAGCTTTCCCGGACATTCTGATACCCCATATGGCCCTGTACTTTAATTATTTGCGGGAGGGGGGTGTGGTTCTCCCAGAGGAAAATAAGGCATTCATTAGTGTCATTCCCAAGCCTTTCAAGGATGCCGCTATGGTCTCCAATTACCGGCCTATTTCTTTAATTAATTGTGATTTAAAGATTCTTACTAAAATCCTGGCCTTACGGCTCCATAACTTCTTGGCCTTATACATTCATGATGACCAATCAGGATTCATAAGTGGTCGACAAACATCGGACCAAATTAGGCGGACTATAGCTTTGCTGTCAGCTGTGCAGTCCAATTGGGATGGATCGTCGCAAAGGGATGTTTTTCTACTGTCACTGGATATTCAGAAGGCATTCGACAGTCTGTCCTGGGATTATTTGTTTAAAACGTTGGACAGGTTTGGGTTTGGCCCTTATTTTACGACGTTGTTGCGTGCCCTCTATTCTACCCCGTCAGCTCAGGTATCCATTCGTGGACATAAATCAGTTCCTTTTTCGATAGAGCGAGGAACTAGACAGGGATGTCCTCTTTCTCCGTTGCTCTTTGCATTGGCGATGGAACCTCTTGCGATTGCTATTCGCGCTGATTCCTCTATATCGGGTGTTATCTGTGGTCAAAGGGTTCATAAATGTGCCCTATTTGCCGATGATGTTCTTATGTATATATCTGATCCTCGAACGTCTCTACCTGGTTTCTTCCATCTGTTTCATCGTTTTTCTGAGGTCTCCGGTCTTACGCTCAACTCCTCTAAAACTGTTGCTTTGAATATCTCTTTACCCGATTCAGAGGTTCGCTACTGCCGGGAAAACTTTGCTTTTCAGTGGGCTCCTGGTTCTCTCCCCTATCTGGGGATTCTTCTTACGAAATCTGTATCGACGCTATACCAGGCCAACTATATCCCGCTTTTCAAGCGACTTAAGAATGACTTATTAGCCTGGCAGGATCTTTCTCTTTCCTGGTTCGGTAGAATTAATTCTATTAAAATGACCTTCCTACCTAGATTATTATACTATTTTAGGACGTTACCAATTTTGATTCCCAAACGAGAACTAGTCTTCCTGCAGGCTGCAGTCTCCAGATTTGTTTGGAGGGGAAAGCGCCCTAGGCTGAACAAATCTACCTTGTTTTCTTTGAAGAGGCATGGTGGTTTGGGACTCCCTAATCTTTTCGCATATTTTCAGGCGGCCCAAATAGCACAATTATCTTGTACTACGGCCAGGGGATATGTCCCCCAATGGGTTGGGATTGAGGCTCTTTCGTGCCGTCCATATGCTATTGGTACTCTCATGTGGCTTCCCAATAGATTGCGCCCTCCTATTTTGTGTCCTACTCTATCTTATTCATTGTCAGTGTGGGATAGATGGCGAGCTCGTAAACCTTTTTTTTCTCCGCATACTCCGTTGGCTCCGGTGTTTGGTAATCCTGAGTTTGTTCCGGGTTTGTCTTTCGCGGGGTTCCAATGGTGGATTAATAAGGGTTTGCTACGTATTGGTGATTATTTAGATGGGGTTCGCCCTCGGTCTCGTCAGTATTTTGTGAATTTTTGTGGGATGCCTCGTGGAGAGATATTTCGTTACCATCAACTTCGCTCTTTTATTGATAGCAAACTTAGACTACTCACAGAACCTTGTGCGCTTACTTCCCTCGAGGTCTCCTGTGGGGCGAGTGGGGTAATGCGGGGTCGCTTGTCCATTGTTTATGCTTTGTTGGTTGATCCTCTAACAAAATTGTCTTACATGACTTTATGGGAACGGGATTTAAATAGTTCATTGGATTTGGATACCTGGCGGACGGCGGCCCATGCCTTATCGAAGATTTCGATTAACACTGATCTTGTTGAATCTAATTACAAGACGCTACTTCGGTGGTATTTGGTCCCTGCTCGCCTAGCCATTATGTATCCTTCCGTTTCTTCTGCCTGTTTCCGACGCTGTGGTCAAGAGGGTACTATGTTCCATGTCTGGTGGAAATGCCCAGTCGTGAGTAGGTTCTGGATCCGCATATTTAATTTTCTTTACTCAGTGACAGGAATTAATATCCGTAGATCGCCGGAAGTAGCCTTGTTTAATATACTACCCTCTGATGTTCCCAAAAGATCGATTAAACTAATTGTATATATCTTATTGGCGGCTCGCATTACTATAGCTAGGAGTTGGAAGCAATCTTTGATCCCGCTGGATAGGGTGAAACAAAAACTGAACTGGATAATGGTTAATGATAAACTGACGAGTATCGTCTCTGATGATGTGTCCAGATTTGAGAGGACTTGGGATCCTTGGATTGCTTATATTACTGTATCGTGAGTGTCTGGCAGCTGACCCCCCCCCCCCCCTCCTTTCTCTATTTTTCCTCTTTTTTTCTCTTTTCCTACTATTTGTTAAACATTTTTATTTTTCTTTGTTATTTTTGGTCTATTTTGCTATAATTGTTGTTTATTGATCTTTGAAACTTGTATATTTTGATGGCTTTGACTTTTTTCATGTGCATTGTAATGCTATTATCTGCTAAATTTCTTTTTTTTTTTTTTTTTTTTTTTTTTTTTTTTTTTACCTACCAGTATTATGTTTATGATTCTGAATCTGGTTCCATTTTGTTGGTGGGCCCTTTCTTTTTTTTTTCTTTTCTTTTATTGTTAGCCATCTTGTTTTAATATGTTTATTTCTCAATAAAAATATTGAAATATAAAAAAGCGTCCTGCGTGCCTTCTTTCTTCGAGCAATTGATGAACTCGCTCTCAGCTGCAGCTGATATCATTAAAGCTCCTGTTCTTTAGGGAATACACTGCCTGGTTGTGTTGTTTTGTTACTTTCTACATCAAATCCCAATCCCAAAGGGAAAGCAAATGAAGGTGAAACAATAGTGGACAGTGCTGGTGCAAAGTATAGCAATATTTGTCTACAAACACACTAAATGTACAGTATATCAGCATATCGACAACATTTTTTTTTACACGTCAAGTTGCACTCACTAGTCTCAGATTCCACCTAACCAACTCTTCCAAGAGGAGGACATCCAAGCATACAAATATTGCTATACTTGCATCAACACTGTTGCTTGCATTTGGGATTTGCATTCTAGATTACAGCACCTTGAAGTCCTCCTGAGGAAGATGGGGATTTCCCAGTGAAACTTACAAAGGCAGCAACAAGGTGGATGAGGAACCCCCCCACCAAAGATTAATGGGGACGTGTCAGAGCAGTCACCCCGTCAACCAGCAGTAAAGGAGCAGAGCTTAGAAAACCTCCTAATAACATGCAGTAAAATGTAACTTCGTTGGATTAGCAGTATCTTAAAATATAACTGGTAATACCGTTCACCTCCAGCCAAAAAAAGTTTAGTTTTAGATGAAATGGAGAAGACATTGTTTGTCTTAGATGAAAACATTTCCCTTCAGTCTTTGTCTAGGTTACTCATTGTTCACAAATCAGATGAACCTTGTTTTCTCACCACTTCTGCATCTTGTCCTTCTTAGGAATGCCTATACGTTTCGGCTGCCACTATCTGCTGGACAATATTCAGCATTGTGGTGTGCTTGTACTGCATATGTACACCTGTACTTAATTAGAAATGCCTAAACTGGGGTTGGGACACTCAGTAAGCCTTTGATCAAATGTATTTGGCCTGAATTGTCAGGCTGCTTTCACATGTGCCTGTTCTGTAGACTTGGAGCCACCTTACAATAGGATGAGCCAATAGTTCCAATGGTCATGGTGATTGAACGTGATACTGCGTCACCCTGTAAAAAAGGAGTATTACCTGGCCTGTTGCTCATACCTTCAATGTGTAATTACAGAACTACACGAGACATGTGACGAAGACTTGTGGGAAGGCGAAACGCGTTGATGTAACCTCTGGTTCTGACCCTGTACATGTGACGTCATATCCGGTGAGTGGAACACACACTGATGAGGCATTCCACAGCCATCTTTAGTGTGGGCAAAGAGATCTGATTCCACAATTTTGACAGTTCTTCATTGCCAAAGCTGATCAATTGTGTCTGCCTAGCTGGAATTGTCAGAAGGGCTATTGGAACAAGTTTGAGGAGTCCTGATTTATTTACAAAAAGAATTTTATATTTTTAAAACGTGAGTGCATTTGGAGCATCACTTGAGTATTAAAAGTTTTTTTAACAGTATTACGCTATTTTGGTATCCTTTCTTTTGCATTTTTCATCCACCCATCCATGAGAATGAATTCGGGGTAAACTAAGGAGGAATTATTGGTGAAGACTTGAGAGTTACAAGTTGGTCACAAAGTACCCCTATCCATCCATCCACGAGTGAGAGCTTGGAGAAAGGATGGATTATCATCTGTGATTTGAGAGGCATAAAATTCCATGAAAATTGGTGTCTAACCACCTTATGTGAGTGTAAGGAAGGTTTTTTGGCACTTTATATGTATTTTTTTATGGTTATATAGTAATATATCATTGGCATCTTTTCTTTCATGTTTTTTTCACTATATGTGGAAATATCTGAGAAGGAGAGTCAGTGAGAAATCGCTTAAAGAGTATTACAATAAAATTCTTATAGATCAGTAGCCAACGGTGTCTATTAGTAGTCACTCAAAGACACCATTAAGCGGACATCATCGCGCCAATGTGTTTAGACCATAAACATAAAGATTGGGTGCTACTATTAATAATACACTAATAATAGCGCAATCCTAAGCCCAAATAATATATAAATATATAATAAAAAAATACCTAAATAAATATATAAAAAATAATTAATAATATTATTATTACATCCACCACCATATACGTGCAATAAATTAATCAGTGCAAAAAGCAAATATAGGAAGTCCGCATATAATCCATTCAAGAAAGTCCATATATTATTGAATATGATCCTCAATCAATGAAGCAATGAGATTCTCCTTCACCAGTAAGATATTCAGTGCACTTTGCTTTTTGCACTGATTAATATATGGCACGTATATGGTGGTGGATGTAATAATAATATTATTAATTCTTTTTTATATATTTATTTATGTATTTTTTATTATATATTTATAGATTTTTGGGGGGCTTAGGGTTGTGCTATTATTTGTGGTTATTTGGTTTATCACATTTTTTTTATAACTTTTGAGGATACCACACCCCACCTGCAGGCTTGTCTTTTTGTCTCTTAAAGCTATATTAGCTCAGGAATTCACAGTATTTGGTGAGTGTGGATCAAAAATGTTTTTTTCACAGAAGATGTGAGCATGTTGGAAAATTTATGAAGTTTGAGTTACAGTTCTATAAAATATTTTTTTTTTCACAAATGTTTTGGACATTGGACTTTAATTTGGGACTTTTTTGTTGGACTTTAATACATCATTTTTCACATTTTTATTATTTGTATTATTTGCGCTGTATCACTTCTATGAGTATAAAAGAATCTACTGCATCTGATATACAGTTCCAGGTGTGTTGGATGCCTGCATCCTCTGCTGTGTCATCACTGTGTTTCTACAGAGCTGCGGTGATGAAGTGGTCAGCAGTTCAAGCACAGCTTACAGTTGCGGAGAGAGACATTCAACATACCCTAGACGCTGAACCTTCTTTGTTTACAGGTGCTTTTGTAGACTTTTTTATTTTATTCTTGGCTCCAGAGTAGCTTTGGAGAGCATTGAAAGCAAAATAAAGCATTCTGATGTTGAGGAACCTTGGATGCTCTGAAGATAATAGAGAGATATGGTGGGGTGCAGGGCACCTTGGTAAGTCTTTAGAACATTGTTATAAATCCATTCAGTACCTGACCCATATGTTTCCTTCTCTAGTTGGGAGTGCATGGTCCATGACACTGTTAACAACCATTCGATAAAGACTCCAGCCAATACACCTCATAATTTTAATACTGCCAAATTTTAGAAGCCATATACAAAAAGTAAAGTCAATAAAAAAACCAATGTACTGGGGCCATGAAGGCCCCCATTTTAATTTCAATAATTTTTATTGAAGTTTTAGTAACAACAAACTGCTGGCACTAACCTCTTTACCCAAATGAGTGAAGTGACTAAATAAAAACAGTGCAGCTCTAAAGATAAATATATAACACAAATAAATTTGGGAGCCATTTTTGAAACTCCTGTATTGAATACCCATGCAGTACATCTCTAGCATGAGGTAGAATAGCAGTGTCAAAGGCGAAGGAACATGTGAGCGGGCATTTTTATTGTTTACATACCCCATTAAAAAACGGTTTTACACTATGGAGGCTTTGTGTTTACATATGGTCCGGAGAGGAGATTGCTGACAGGGCTGTGTATGGAAGGATTGGAGTACACGGCAGTGGACTTGGCAACTATCCTGGTACCATTCAGAGGGGTTTACCACTCAGAGAGAGCTGACCCTGTAGGGTCAATATAAGGAGGTGAGGGGGCACTTCGGCCACTAAGGATTTGCACGGAGTGAACACATATCAGCACTTGCATGAGCATGTTATATTGAGCACTAAGATTGGACATTTTATATATTTTTTCTCCTTCTTTTTGTGTGGATTTATTATATTGACATTATTAATGGTTTATATGAGTGGTTTTCACGAGTGTCGGATAGGACACTGGTCATATGTACACTAATTATTCCCGCAGGGAAGTCACGTGTTGCACTGTTTATATTGTACCCCCTGTGTGCACTGGGGGGGGGGTGTTTGTATTTATTTGTGTTATATACCGTATTTTCCGGCGTATAAGACGACTTTTTACCCCCTGGAAATCTTCTACAAAGTCGGGGTCATCTTATACGCCGGGTGTTGTGCTGAAACCATACCTGTACTTCCGAGCTGACGCTTCTGCGCATGTCTTCGGCAGCAGTAGACGATCGCTGATCACCATTCCTCGCAGAACTGCATGAGACGTCGGATGCAGCCGTTCAGTGCTCGATTGAGCTTGACTGAAACTGTGACATGCGCAGAAGCGTCTTCTTGCCGCTACCCGATGTGTATCCCTTCTCTGCATATCACAGTTTCAGTCAAGCTCAATCGAGCACTGCTGCATCCGACGTCTCATGCAGTTCTGCGAGGAATGGTGATCAGCGATCGTCTACTGCTGCCGAAGACATGCGCAGAAGCGTCAGCTAGGCAGTACCTTGTGTAATTGACCCCTTTATGAAATATGGTAATTAACATTAACATTAAATATTAATTATTATATATTAATAACTGTGGCAGTTCTCAGATCATCTTGGAGACAGGGAGGGCTGGGCAGGCAGGGAGAGCTGACCCACCCAATCCAAGCAGGCTTTGTATGCAGTGTGCACAGTGTGCACAGAAAATACTGATACATCGCTTGCCGTGATTGGTTGGTAGAGGGGTAGTCTTATATGGCGAGTATAGCCCAAACCCTATATTTTAACAGGAAAAGTAGGGGGTCGTCTTATACGCCCAGTCGTCTTATACGCCGGAAAATACGGTATTTATCTTTAGCGCTGCACTGTTTTTATTTAGTACAATTACAATACATTTCAGTACAGTAGGAATAGGAGTGCCCTGCTCGTGGAGCTTACAATCTAAAGGACCATAACCCTAGCTGAGTCCATCCCGAAGGAGTACAGAGTTTGCTGTGTTTTCATGATATTACACCACCCTGTAAAAAAAAAGTATCAATACTTATCTGGCCTGTTGCCCATGCTTTCGATATTTGCCCTTTTGCAGAGTGACATTGGACAACTATGTCACTACTATGTCTCTGCACAGATTGAGTGGTCAGAGAGTGGAACCACATCATGCTAGCATGCGGGGGGCATGGGCTTTCAGCACACCCCAAAACGTGTCACCCAAAGAAGCTTTTTTGTCCAGTATGGCTCTCTATGACAGCAAAGATTGAAGATATGGATGGAGGGACAGGTAAGTAGTAACACTTTTCTTTTACAAACCTTTTTTTTGTGCTACAGAATAGCTTTAATCAAGAGCAGTTAGCACAATTGCCTCTGCAGGTGGCAGTCTCAGATCCCAGACCCACAGCTGGAGTCCTGGCTGATAGCATGTCAGGTCGATGTTCAATGAATTCCTGAAACATCAGTTAGAAAATGCTGATTAAAGCACACATATTATACTTCAGTTTTGATTGTTCAACTTTCCCTGCCTATACTGATGATATAAAGAACATTATGAATCACTTAGTTCATGTATAAAGGAGCAAAAACCCATTCTTGGATATGTAAACATTTTAAAACAATTTTAGAGGTGTAGCGCGTCTCAGTACAAAGGTAGGAGGGATAAAATCTTATTCCATATCAAGTAGTGCAAGTATTATGTTTTAAGTCAAGGGCATTTGAAAAGTGGTATTTAAAGGCTCTTTCAAGCTTTTAATGCTTCTTGCTATGGCATAATTAGTACGTAAATAGTGTTTCTATAGGTACGAGAGTACTTTGCTGTAAAATCATTTTCCTAATGTGGGAGTGTTATTTTGCACTTTTCTTGTTTTATGACTACAGAGGCAAATAACAGGCAATCTAGCCAGGGCTGAGAACAAAAGATCATAAGCAGCCGTGTGCTGAAGTTTGACCTTTTTAAGTTTTGTTGTAAAAATCAGTTACATACAAAAAGTAAGATACTTTACGAGCTCCACCATACTTTTGTTAGAATCACAAGTTCAGCAGTCATGTATTGTCAAGAAATAGACACTAGACTAAAATGAATCAAATTTTCAACCTTTTCTTTTGTTGTAAACTCTGTTTTTACCCATACAAGTTCTGCAGAATTAAAGTAAATGTAAGTCCTAACTAAATAACATTTAGCTTTTGGAAGCATTTTGTATTATAAACAACTGCCATTTAAAAAGAAAAAAAAAACATTGGACTGTGCCTTCACAATGTGTGTTAAAATGGCATATTATATTATCCATTGAAAACCCAAGCAGGGGTGTGGAAATTTTTGAAAAAACTACTTGTCCAGGGTCTAAATTGGTGTCCCAATCTACTTGTCCCTCATGACAATCTACTTTTCCTGATAAAAAAGAAATACATTTTAACCAAAACCGTATTTTATTGCTCCTAGATTGTAAGCTCGAAAGAGCAGGGCCCTCAATCCCCTCATGTTTTGCATTGTATTGGTATTGTTCTGTCACATGTTCTGTCCCCCATTGTAATGTACAGCGCTGAGTGAACTATTGGCGCTTTATAAATACTGTATAATAATAATAATAATAATTAAATTTTTTTGCATGGAAATATGTATTTTTTTTTATTGTAGGCCTGTAATTTTTAGGCATAACTCACTGAAATCTGTCCGAACAAGAGTCTAGTAAACATCCCGGGTATGATAAAATTTGAAACACAAAATCATAAATTATAATTTAATAAATAATCATAAAAAATAATAATATAATAATAATACATTTAATTCAATAATATAATCAAACCAAAAACACTGAAATTTGAAATATAGCGCCAAGTTCGCACATCACTGAGCAAAGTTGCAAAATCGTTTTCAGTGTCTGATGACGAATTTCCCCACAAATCATTATCACTCAATTCTGCAAGTGGTTCTAATATACTATTGCTGTTCTTTAGCTGGTCTAAAACTGCTTTTGACCTAAAGGGACGCTTTTTGGATGCCATGGACGTTTCTGTTTCCAGGCAGAAAGAACAGTAAAAATGCAGGCAGGGCACAGGACAAAGCACTCGGGACAAAATGTATGTGAAATGGTTTGATACATTCATGTTTTACTATGTGATTTTAGTGATTTTAGTGAATGTCACTTTTTGTAATTTTCAAATTTCCCGCCGTTCCGTCCCCCGTACGTCCCAACACTCGCAGGGGACGGAACCCAGATTACAGATGCCGGCATCCGCCGGAGAACATTACAGGGGACACTGCAGGAGGGACATTGCGGGAGCGCAGGACAAGGTAAGTGATTGAGGGATCGCGGAGCAGCACCGCATGGTAAACCCGAGTGTAGCTCGGGGTTACGGCTTGTGGTACTGAAACTTTACCCCGAGCTACACTCGGGAATACCGCCAGGGAGGGTAAATTGGAGGTGCTTTATGGAATGTCTGGGGCTTTTAAAAATGAAAGGGGCTTTATGGCGACTTAAACGTTTAATAATTTTAACATTGCGCTGTTTATCTCCTCTTCCCTTCCCTGCCTCTCTCCAGCACTGCACTCGAGGACTAGCAGGGAGGGGAGAGACCTTCCAGTGTAATAAGCACCAATTGGCTGCTCGCCAGGAAAGGGGAGTGTTGGGCTTATCCTTTATCCCTTTCTTTGCCAGAGCCATTTTTGCGTTTGTTGCACACGTTCAAAAAATCATTTAAGACCTGAAGATTACACAACACTCCAAAAAACTATATATTTTCTGAAATCAGAGACCCTAGAGAATAAAACAGCAGTAGTTCCAATTTTGTATGTCACACAATATTATCACAAAGGTCTAGGAAATACAAAATTTCAGCAAAAAATCCACTTAAGTTAATTTTAGGGCAAAAAAAGCTATATATTATCCAATTTTTTTATAAAATATAAAAGAAGAGGTTGCATCGAGTGAATAGATATCCAACATGTCAAACCTTAAATTTGCATGCGATCGTGAAATGGCAACAAACTTTCATACCCTATATTTTTTATAGGTGATGCTTTTAAAGCCTCTTATAGGTCATCAGTTTAGCTTTTAAGAAGCAGGTCTGGTGCTAGAATTATTGCTCACATTATGGAGTGCGCGGTGATATGTAACATGTGTATCGCAATTATCCTATTCATGTGTGGGCATCCTAGTGCGTGCTTTTATGTTTGTACGTGCGTGCATATGTGGGGAGGGGTGTCTTGAAAAATCTATAGTCCTCTATGGGATGATTTTTTAGTGATGAATTCTCTTTTTTGAGACATCCAGGGTCTAAACGACTCTGCATGTCTCCCTTGTGCTCCTCTGAATGTAATGCAGTGCACGTTGCACTGCATTACATTCTTTCCTGGCCTCGATGGCTGGGAATTTCTCCATTGGGACACAGAACAGGGTTCGGGAGCAAGCAGGCATCAGCGCACTCATAGCAAGCTTTTTGCTATTGGGGGCACTGGTCATGAGGGAAGAGCCAGGAGTGTGCCGGGGGACCAGAGAAGAAGAGAATCAGGGCTGCTCTGTGCAAAACCATTACACAGAACAGGTAAGTATGATGTGTTTGCTATTTTTTAAACTGGACCTTTAGAATCACTTTAAGGCTTGTATAAGATTTTAAAGATTTACAAACATATCCTTTGTAAAGTATTTGAAAAAGAACATGTACTATTATATATGTATTATATTAAATAACTATATTATTTTTGCACTAAGTTATCAAAGATTGTGTTAATAAAACACAATAAATATACATCAGTATATAGGTGTCTATAAATAAATCACCTAAATGTTGCACTATGTTGTTCATGAAATCAAATCAATATCAATAAAATCAATAAATGTCTTTACATATATCACCAAGCTAAATGTGACCCAAACAGTCCATCAAAAGTATCTCTTAGTGTTCGAAATATCCAAAACACGTGTTTTCATGGATAATCATGTCCACAATATCCTTCAGAGTTCACAAGAAGTGATACATGCACCCACCACTGCAAAACACACTGCCTCTTACTAAATTATTAGACCCCAAATTATAGGTGGTCTAACAAAGTGTAGAGCTATGTCAAGGGGATCAGCGGATCCCTTTGACAACGTATGCTGAGATGAAACATACGTCAGGGCAGGCCAGAGTTTTGCGGTGATGTCACCTAAGCCTGTCTGGAGCCGGCACCAGCAGGATTTTTACCTTAAAAGCATACATTGATGGATGTTTGTAAATATAATTTTAATAATATATTAAAAATATTTGGCTGTATCGCACTGTTTGGTGTCTCCTCCTTTTGACCTTGCCTCATGATGGAGCAAAAAAGAATAGTAATGGGTGGAATACATTGGATATGGATATATGTGACGTGTTCCCTATGTTAAGAAAGCAATGACGCAAGATTCATGCAGCTCTAAGCTATGTTAGACTACCTACTATTGGGGTCTAACAATTTGGTAAGAGGCAGTGTGTTTTGCAGTGCTGGGTGCATGTCTCACCTGGTTGTTAACTCTGGAGGATATCATGGACATGGTTTTCCATGAAAACACACGTTTTGGATATTTTGAACACTAAAATATTTAGATGATTTTCCTATAGACACCTATATACTGATTTATGCTTTTGAAGACAATATGTGATAACATTGTCAAGGTCCTACCTTTCTTCAGAGCTTGTGCATCTCCATGAGCTGGCATCCATCTTGGTTTTCTGCAAAGCATGGTGGGAACCTTTTATGCCTTCAGGCTTCTGCGGCTCCTCCTCAGAAGGGTGTGGTTGAGCACATTTAAACCTGCTGTCTGCAAGTGTTCTCTGCACTTGTGTCCTGTATGTTGCCCTGTTGCAAGCTCTTGTGTTGTTCCCATTGCTCTCCTGGTAACCGACTCGGTTACCAAGACTATTCTCTGTGTTAACCCTTTACCTGACCTCCTGTTTCTGAACCCGGCCCGTGACCTGAGTATTCTTTGCCTACCGTCTAGTACTGTCTGCTCCGTTGTTATTGACCCGGCTTGTCTGACTACTCTACTCGTGTTCCCATCTAGCTCCCACCAGCTGTACGCCATTGGCGGCAGTCGTTATCGCAGCTGGGGTCACTCGGGGGCCGCGACCTGGTCTCAGGCTGCGTCAAGTCCATCCCCACCATCAGGGGCCCTGGTGAAGGGTAGCCTGGGGCTTAGACTCCGCGCCCTGAGGGACTCCGGTCTGTGGGTAGTGGCTGTCGTCAGTCGCAGCGTGACCGTACCATAGGCCTGCCTGCCCGTTCCAGCGTTCCTGCCCTGACAAACATAGAGCAACAATAATGGACTTATTTGATATTGAGCATTTGTATTTTATGCTTTTGAGTGCGACTGTGACTTATGACTTTCTTTTTATATTAATTATTTATTTTTGACACTAAGCACAGTTCTTACATATTTACATATGTAGTATATTCATACTATAGCTACTAACTGTCCTTCCCTCAATTTTTTCTCTTTTTGGTCTGATGCATTGATGTTTATGTCTTATTTAACTACCCTAAGCAATTTAGTAAACAGCAACAAAGACAAAATGGCAATTTTCTTTTTTCTGTAGAGTGCGGAAAGGATAAAATCCAAGTCAGTTTTTATTGCTAGATGCAAAGAGGAAAGTGCCAAAAGCAAAATGTAGGAAGTCCAGATTTAATTTTATCTGGAATCTGTTAGGCAGGCCAATAAGGAGTTGTGGGTGTAGAAAGAGATGGGCCATAGCTGGACCCTGAAAGCATAACATAGCACCACAAAGTTTGAGGATCCTGAGGTGCTCTGAAGATAAAAGAGGGATATGAATGTTGAGGGCACTGAATATGCCTGTTTTATAGGCCTGGAGCCACTTTACAAGGTAGGTTGAGCTTCATCTATCAAGACTGCAAAGATCGATAGGAAGGTGTAAGTGCACTAAAGTGGGTTAGAACTATACTATGAAATCATTATATAGCATTTTGAGGATCCTAGGATTGTATGAAGATATTAGAGGGATATAGGGGTCACCTGGATATGCCTGTTTTAAGGACCTGGAGCCACTCTACATGATTGATTATGGCAACAGGTCAAGCAATTATGATGGTCGGACATTACATTGCACCACATTGTAAAAAAAGAGTATTGATACTTACCTGGCCGTCTGATATGCTACACCAGACAAAGGATCTTCTGCATCTGAGATACATTGTACTTCCAGGTGTAGTGAATAGCTCTACCCACCTTTGAGTCACCACTGTGTTCCTTCAGAGTTGCAGTGATAAAGTGTAGATTGAACACAGCATTCAGCAGGGGACATGGGTATTCAACACACCCTAAAGTGTGTCAAATGTGGAAACTTCTTGGTCTAGTGTATCTCTGCACTTTGCACCTGATTGGTTGCTACTGATTTTGGCTTGCTTACAGGACTTGTTTCTGCCTCCTGATTCTGTACCATGCTGCCCAGCAGTAAGCAACCTGCTTCTTGGACCTTGCTTTCCCTATGGATTCTGCTACCACACTGTCTGCCTGTTGTTGACCTCAGTTTGTTCCAAGGACTTTTTCTTTGTCTGCTGTTACCAAGATGTTCCTATGTGCAAGTCCCATTCAGATATCTGTAGCTCCCAACTCCTCTCATCTTGCTTTGACACAGATCCTTCCCAGCCTGAAAATGTTGGCACTCATGCCACTCTGTGCCCTTACACTTCCCTTTCTAACTCACCTTCAGGAACGTTGGGCAGGCAGTGCAAAAGGAGCCCCTCAGCTACCCAGTCTCCACCAGGTACATGATATGCAGTAAGGTAGTGACTCTTACACAGTATCCAATGGGGGATATAGGCATCCAACACACCCTAAAAACGTCACCTCAAAAACGTGTTTGTCCATGTGGAGCTCTGCAAATCAGTGAAGATCAAAGACACAAGCAGAGGGACAATAATATTTTAATACACTTTTTTACAGGGTTCTTTTTATTTTATTTTATTTTTGGATAGAGTTAAACAAGAGCAGTTAACACCATTACCTCTGCAGCCTGCATTTTCAGATCCCAGGAGTCCTGGCTGATAACATGTAAGGTAGATGTTTAATGGACTCTCAAAGCATTAGTTGATTAGAGCACACACATTTTGGACTTCAATGTTGAATGTTTCACCTTACCTGCGTATGACTTATAATAAGAAAGACATTATGAACCGCTTAGTTCAATTAGAAATGGATAAAAGGTAAATGCTTGGAAATGTAAACACTTTAAAGCAATTTTAGGGATGTAGTACTTGCAATGGTAAGTGGGAAAAAAACTACATCTCTAGTAGTGCAAGTATTATGTTTTAATTCAAGGACATTTGAAAGTGGTATTTAAAGGCTCTTTCGAGCTTTTAGTGTTTTTTTTTTTATTGGCATAATTAATATGTAAACAGTGTTTCTATAGGTACAAGGGTACTTTGCTGTGAAATCATTTTCCTAATGTGGGAATATTATGTTGCACCTTTCTTGTTTTATGACTACAGTGGCAAATAACAGGCAGTCTAGACAAGACTGAGAACAAAATTCATAAGCAGCTCTGTGCTGAAATTTGATCGTTTTAACTTTTTCTGAAAAGAAAAAAATAAATAAATCAGTTACAAAAAGTAAAATGCTTTGGGAGTTCCACAAAACCTTTGTTAGGATCACAAGTTCAACAATCTAGTTTTGTCAAGAAGTAGACACGAGTATCAAATGAATCAAATTGGCAACCTTTTTTGTGTTGTAAACTATGTTTTCATTTATACAGACTCTTCAGAATTAAAGTAGATGTAACATCTAAGTAGTATTTACTGTATTTCTATACTTAACTAACAAAGTAATTTAATGCCCTAAACCTTTCATCCAGCATCTAAATAATTTGATGTGCAAATAAGAAAAACCTAAAGGAAAATTATTGGTGAAAAATCACTTTTGGATTTATCCAATAAGTTGTCTGCATTTCTATGCTTCGCATAACTAGGGGGCGAAGCAGGGATGTGTTTTTTGCCCACATACTTTATGCCAAAAGGCGTTCTTCTTTCTCATCAAATGCTGAGTACACAATACAATGTTTTGTTTTTTCATTTAACTCAGCGGGCTGATTGGAAAAGAACTGAAGAGCTCGAAGGAGCTTACTGTATTACCTGTCCGATGTTAGTATAGCATTCTCCCTACTGAGCTTTTGTGTTCTGACAGGGGGACGTCTCCCCACACACTGGTCAGCGTTCTCAGTCTTTGGCTGCCAGCACTGATCAGATGTTGGTTTTACAGCATGCCAGTTCAACAGAAGCCAGCAATTCAGCCAGGCTGGTGAGCACTTGGGCTAAATGTCCGCCATTTTTTATTATACCGGCAATACCGGGTGTTATTCGGTCCATGTATTTGGAGCTTAAGACTAATCTAGACTAATTAGTCTTCTCTTGACCACAAAAGGCTAAGAGGATGCAAGCAGCAAAGTGACCAAGTGGTTGGTTCTCTTGACTTCTGACACAAGTGTGCTGAGTTTGGTTCCCAATCTTTACATAATTCTAAACAGTTCAAAGATTTCCTCCCACAGTTAAAAAATATATAAGTTAAAGTGGATCTTCAGCCATAAAGTGAAAGTGCCTCCTGCCGTCCCCTCCTCTGCTCCGCTACATGTATTGTGGCTTTATTTTTGTTTACCTTTTTTTTTTTAGAAAAAGGGTTTAGATCCTTATACATGTCAAATACCAGGAGGTCTTACTGTGCAATTCACAGAGGAAGAAGGGGGGTGGACCTAGTTGCTCATCATCGGAATGCCTGCCTGTTGAACCCTGCCTGATGAAGAGCTGGCTAGCCTCTCGATAACATCAGAGATACATGACGGCGCTGGGCATGAGAGGCTCTCAGTGGGACAAAGCTGGATTTTCTGGATGGATCAGTATCTATAATGTAATATTGCACTAGTATATCCATAAATCAAACCTTCTCCCATCATATACAAGGGGTGTAAAACCGTGACTTTTAATTTTACAGGTATAAAAAGGGATGATAGCGTGGCCGTACTACATGCAGTAGTAAGTGGCTAATGCATCCTATTATTGATAAGCAGCACATATGTCGTGGGCCAGTCCAGGGAACGCTAATCAAGATGGCAGACAACAGTGTTAGTGTGTGCATGGAATAGCATGTGATAATGAAGTTTCTTGTGAATGAAGGCGTAAGACCCGTGGATATCTACAAAAAACTTTGAAGCACAGTACGTTGATGAGACTCTCAGTCGCAGTAAGACATTTTAATGGTGGAAATGTTTCAAAGATGGCCGTATGCCTATTTGTGATGATCCCGGCTGTGGTGGTTCCCAGCCCACAGCAGTCATTCCTGTGAACATTGAGCACGTGGAACACCTGATCCTGGATAATTGATGCATGAAATTGCACAAGAGACAAATCTTTCTGTGGTAAAAGTTAACACAATTATGGTGAAGTGAAGTAGCATGTTCTAGGATGGTTCAGGCGTACTGAAAAATATTTCTATGCCAAAGCTTTCCAGGCATTAGTTAAATGCTGGGTAAATGTATAAATGCAGCTGGGGAGTATGTCAAAATATAAATGCAGTTTCCACTCCTTGAAATTTGTTATTTTATTATATAAACTCAAAAGTTCCGGTTTAACTTGAACTCCCCTCATATAAATCAAAAGATAACACAATCAGAGAATATAAAAAATATATAAATATTATGTGTCCATATTCAAGTGTAAATGTGTCATCAGCCACACTATGTAACACCATCACCAGGTGTGCTCTCACCTTAGCATATTGACCTCCCATGTAGTGTTTGGTCTTATAACTTGTGTGTCTATGGTTAACACTCCTTGGTATGCCCAATGATAATTCTCCTCAGCCTGATGATCTTCTTCTTTTAAGTCTGCTCCACACCGTGCAAATAAGAATGCTAAAATAGTGCTTTATCCTTAAAACATTTATTGCCTCCCAAAACTATATAAAATTACACTCACATTATATGGGTGCTAAATTGCATCAAATATATCCAGCCTTATTTACCTAGGGCCTAGAAGGGAGAGGTCTGCTGGCTGCAAGTACTGGTAAGCCTTCAGGGCACAGTTCATAGCTTACCCAATCCCTTGTCCTGGGATCAGATACCGCAGCCAGGTGGGCTGGTATTCTGTGCACCAAGGGGACCAAGAGCTCCTACACATTGTTTTGTTGCTAAAAATCCACTCAGGAGACACCAAGCTCCTAGAAGGGATTTCCTTTACAAATGACTGTAATGGTTCCGGCTGGAATTAAGTCAATGAAGTCAAGTGCTTGTCATTTTTTCTAAGTGTACTAGAGCAAAAATGTCCTCATTATTCTCCTTGTTCAATCAAATTGGGCATCCCATAACCCCTTTACCCTATCCAAGTTTAACCCCTTAATAAAACCAAAAAACCCAAGCCCATGGACTGTTTACTGACTTGGGATGAAAGTGTGGAAATTGTGTGTTGCCTGGCTGTGCAGAGCTTAGGAGGACCAAAAAACTAATTGGCCTACTCAAAAGGGTAGCTCTACAGTTGGTTACAAAGAAGCTTTAAACAAGAGCAGTTAACACCATTGCCTCTGCAGGGGGCAGTCTCAGATCCCAGACCCACAGCTGGAGTCCTGGCTGATGTAAGGTAGATGTGAAATGAACTCTTAAAACATCAGTTGGAAAATGCTGATTAGAGCACAACTATTATACTTCACCTTTGATTGTTCAACCTACCTGCTTATAAATGATCATAAGTAGGAAATTGGAATCACTTAGTTCATTTTGAACAGAGGAACAAAATCAATTCTTGGAAATGTAAACACTTTAGAGCAATTTTATGGGTGTAGTACTACTTACTGCAAGGGTAGGTGGGATATAATCTCATTCCATATCAAGTAGTGCAAGAATTAAGTTTTAAGTCAAGAGCATTTTAAAGATGGTGGTATTAAAAGCCTTTTTCAAGCTTTTAGTTCTTTTTTCTGTGGCATAATTAGAATGTAAACCCTGGTTCTATAGGTAAAAAGATGCTTTTGTGTAAAATCATTTGACTAATGTGGGAGTATTATTTTGTACGTTTCTTGTTTTATGACTACAGAGGCAAATACAAGGCAATCCCGTAAAGTCTGAGAACTACATTTCATAAACTGTCATTTGATCCCTTTACGTTTTGCTGTAAAAATTTAAAATCAGTTACATACAAAAAATAAGATGTTTTATGAGCTCAAGATTTCCTTGGATCACAAGTTCAATTGTCATCTATTGTCAAGAAGTTGACACAAGAATGCAGTTTATTGAATCTTCAACCCTCTTTTGTGTTGTAAACTGTTTTCATCTGTACAGATTCTGCAAAATTAAAATAGATTTAATCCCTAACTAAATAACATTTAGTTTGCTGAAAAGTGTTGTATTATAAATGTAGAGCACCCCCCTAAAAAGCCGCTGGTGAATTTGATTTGATTTCTATTTTAATTCCCTTAGAGCACACACCGCCAAGCGCATGGTATTGCTGTACTCTTCCACTGGCTCCAAAGAACAGTCTAAGGGTTTCTTTTTATTGGGAACATGGATAAGGATAGCCTGATAAACTTTAGAACTGAACAGTTTGAGGACTCCTCACTTCTGGCTGCACTGTACAAAACAAGAAATGCCCCACAGAATCTCTACGCTGAGATGACCTGTGCTCCTTCCATAGTTAAAAGTTATGGGCAGTCACTACTATTCAGTACTGGGGTAATTTATTCACAAAGCCACAGGATCATCGGTTGCCTCTTGCTGATATCCTCCAGGCTCTTCCTAGTGAAGGAGATGTAGACTTACACCATCAAAGGACAGCTAGGTTCTTTTCCACCAACTTCCTCCCGACTCTCCTCCAGTGAGCTTCTCCATACCCAGCTTGATTTCCTGCCTTGAACTTGTGAATAGACCCCTAAGCTAAGACTAGCTGGGACCTTGGTGTCTTCCTAAAACTTTATTTTAAGGTCCTGTACCAGGGGTCTCCTCTTTCAGGACTGAAGGCAGGAACACTACACTCTTCTGCTCAGGTCTTAGACTGTTTATGGGCTCTCTCACCACCTACTGTGCACAACTCTCCAGGGATTACTTGGAGTCCCATAAATAGTTGGCTTCATGCCCTGTTATACCTCCCACTATGATCCTATAATCCACAGTGCTTTCCATTACACATGTGTTGCTGTCTCATTCATTCCTATGGGTGGAGTAGTACTCGTGGAAGCCATCTATAGGAATAAATGGGGTGAGTATGGTCCTATCCATTGGAGTGAACTGAGCAAAAGTGAATAGAGTGATTCAGTCAATTTGCAACAATCACCACATGGTGAAGATCTACAGAATGATGCCATATGTATTTCACATTGGTGGTTACACTGAGTGGGAGTGATAGGGCTGTAAAAGGCAATATGAATTTTGGATTTTCAAAGTATATGTTTATTCTTTATTAGGGAGAATCTAATTGGAAAATACAATGCAATAATGGCACAGAAATTGGAAGAAACGGCAGATTCCGCTGCAGATATCTTACAAATAGAGCACCTAAAAGGAATGAAAAAAAATAGTATTTTACATGATCAACAACCATGGTGTTTATGAATATTATTAATATTCCTGATTATGAGTAGAAAAATACTGAAACATAGAGTGGACTGTGTATGGATTCCTGCTGGCTTAGTACAAAATAGCAGTAAGTGAAAATCTTGTATTTATGACCTGTACTGAAAGTTATACCCTCTATAAAGTCTTTGAATGTCACCATGGAAATAACTGGAAGATAATTCTAATTTATGATGCTGAACGTAGAACCACACTTTCATCAAGCAGAATGTAAAAGGTGAAAAGCTTCTGAAATATAAAACAGCTCAAAATATTATAGCATTGCTGGGAAAATGTTTAGCAGTTTGATAAATTGATGCTCAGCAACAATTTCACTATTTCTTTATGTGTACAAATCAGAAATACTAAAGAAAAATATCAAAGAACGCCACTAACCACTGTTTGGATCTAAATTAAAGCTTGTGTAAATCAAATCATTAAAATCATACAAATATTAAATGTTAATTTTAAAAGTAATTTCCTCTTACTTTTAAGAGACTTGTTCTGTTGTGTCTGCGCAAAAAAAAGGAATCTGTTTTTACCAATTATCTCTGCATCCCTAACTAAAAAATTGGCTTTAGATATATTTTAATGGTGTTCATTAAGAATCAAAGTATAAGACTACGGGAGAGTGAAATAAGGTACCATATCCAAAATATGATCAAGACTATACCCAAAAAGAGGAAATAAAAGACTTTTTAGGTGCCTGTATGGCTGTGAACTGGGATTGTCAGTAAAATGACCTCCCCTCTCCCCTCTCTTTCTCTCCCTCTCTCTCTCTCTTTCCAGACCCTTCTCTGACGCTGCATTCACATGAATTGGTGAAAAGGAGGGACCATCAGAACTCCAGTTAAATTAGCCTTGGCTGGATACACCAGGATGGTGGGCTTGCACCCAATATTCCAACAATATAACATCCTTTTTGATGGAATGCATTGCAGGATATGGATGTGGAAGGAGTTGGGTAGAAATTGGAGTTGTACAGAGTTGGGTAGAGAAGGAGTTGTACAGAAATTGATTGGTAGATCGGTTTCTGTACAACCACAGTGCCCATATTTGGATCAAAATTCAGCCGGTCCTTGCAAAACCAGCTGAATATCAATGCATGTATGGCCAGCTTAATTTGGATACCCTTAACCCTTTGAGGACCGTAAGGTTTTGGAACGCCAAAAGAATCAATTTTTTTGTTTTTAAAGTTCGTACACTTCAGTTGCTGTAACTAAGCCATTTCATGAAATAATTGGCAAAAAGCTAGATCCATTTGTTGTTTGTTGATAAGAACTAATATTTTGACTCAAACCAAAAAAAAAAGGGTTTTAAGTTCTTAATCAGATGATAAACGCAATTACAAACATGGGACAAATACGTCCCTTGGTCCTCAAAGGGTTAAGTTTAATGTAGAAGGACAATGCCAGCTGGGAGCCTGTTATGACCTTTGGGGGCCTTTTCCCTTTGTGTCCCTATGCTTATTCTGGGGACACCGTTTTAACATATGTGCATTGAAGGCCTGTAGTCATTAAATTGTAAAACCAGCCCTTACCACTTTCCTGAAGAAGTGGAGTCACCTTAAGGCAATATTGCTTGGCATATAGGAGGAAAATGGTAGTGGCACATTATGGCTAATGAGTGTTGGATGGGGATAAAAAGATTCAGGCCTTCAGACAGAAAAACAATCTTTAACACTTTAATCAAGGAACCACAATGAAGGCGTTGATGGAGGACTTATTTTCTGGAACTGTAAGTGAACTAAGCCTCACTTAAGGATAATGGACAGAGCCATGCAAATCATTCCTTTTTGCCTCTATGGACAACTGCAGATCCAGAACCATTGGTTGCATAGTTTAGTACAAATACATCACAATATTAAAAAGTCTCACATTGCAAACTTCATACAGCTGTAGAGCCTCATAACAGATGGTATTTGCAGGTCGACCCTTTGTTTTTGGAAATCTTTACTTCATTTCTAACTAATGAAGTGGGGGGCATTTTGATTCCATTAAGCCTTCGTTGTTCTGTAAAGACAAATCTTCAAAACTCTGGGACTGTGCATTACAATACTGTAAATTATCATTTAAGAGTTCTGGTGAATATTATTCTATCATTTTAGATTATTTTTCTTAACGAAAAACAATGCGAAAACAACATGCTCTACTTTTTTTCTTACAGAGCCGCTGGATACAATTCTGCTACCTGCCTGTCTTTTTCATTCAATTAGTGGTTATGAAAGTGGCCTTACTTTTATCATATTCTCTTTCCTTAATAATAAAGCAATGTGACCAGAATCTAATTCTTCTGCAAAATCCTCACATTTGGGCTTTACTAATTGTCGCTGTAAGGGAGAATCTTCCAGCATGAGGCTTCTAATGATTTCTGTAAAATCAATATGCAATTCAGATTAATTGTGATTAGTTGAAGGCACAAATGTGACACTGACAAACTGTTACACAGTAAATTTAAAGCTGTTCTGATTACAATTACTTACAGCTAACCATTTAGCAGGACATATGGGAGAGGCAATAAAAGGAAAGGACTAGGGACATTGTACCATTGCTTCTGTGTGTTGAGATTGAGATGCAAAGAATACAATGGCCTGTCATGGCCACCCACAGTAATAAAGGATTGAAGTTAAATTGGAACCTCTTTTGTTCTCTGGGACTTTCTGCAAAGAAATCAGAAAACCAGATTATTAGGCTATGGATATGCAAGTATTTCCATATTCTTAACAATCAGTAAATTAACTTCAAATAAGCCTTCACTGACCCCTGTAGCTTCAGGCACTGTGGGGCAATTCATTGTTAAAATTCACATCAGAAGTTGTTCAAGTTTTTCTCTGAGCAGGTCAGACATCCTGCTCCTCTTCTGAGCAGTTACTGCAGCACCCTCCTAGTAT
Source organism: Staurois parvus (assembly GCF_062004578.1). Lineage (NCBI taxonomy): Eukaryota > Metazoa > Chordata > Amphibia > Anura > Ranidae > Staurois > Staurois parvus. The sequence goes on along the minus strand of NW_028318294.1, from coordinate 9,744,292 downwards.
TTGGCTTGCTCTGTAATCAGAGGAGCAGTGATCATTTACCTTGGTCTACTCATGGTTTCACAGGCTGTGAGTTTGATTATTTCCCCTTGCCTCTGGAAGACGCTTCAAGAGCTTAGGGTGGGAAATGCAAATGACTGGACTAAATATTTGCTATGCCCTGGCCAATTCCTGGGGAGGTGTGCCTAGAAGATGGTCTGGGATGTGGTAAATAGCCAGAAGAGATGGTCTTTTTCCCTACCAGGGATGGATCTGTGAGCTTCAAGAGGCTGCTTGCCCCTGAAACACTTCTAGACTGAATTCTGGACTTCTCTATCAAGGGATCAAGTCTTAAGATGTAGCTGCTCTAGAACTTGTGAGTAGAGACCCTGACTGACTGCCTACAACAGCATAATTTGGGAGACCTACCTTACAGCCCCCAGCTATGAGACTTTAACTATTTTGGAGCTATTTCATGGTTCCCTAGCTATAAGACTTTAACTATTCTGGAACTATCCTATGGTTCCCAGCTGTGAAAAAAATAGACTGTTCTGTAAACTACCTCATAGTTCCCAGCTGTGAGAACTAGACTGTTCTTCCTTTACTAAGAGAGGAGTGTCCTCTGCCAACTGTTCTAAGAGTTTTTGAAAATCCCTTGATCCTTATTCCTCTCCTGGTAATGTTCTGCAAGCAATAAATCTTAAGAAAACATACCCCTAGGCTGTTTAATGGAGCTAGACTGTTGTTTGTTTCACTGGCAGCCACTGTACTAAATAGGGAGAACCCAGCGACTCCATCAGGAGTAACTCTATATGTGATTCAGCAACTCAGCTTACCTTGTTTTCCCCCATCCTCCCAGAAGTGAATCAGCAGCTCAGCTCACCATTTCATCTTTTTAAATACCCCATATTGTTTTTTGTCATTTAAGGTTGCTAAAATTTACCTGAAGTGGCTACGAAGCAGACTCAGTATGCCAAGAACAGCGACTACACACTTATAGTCCTCTAAATACATTTTATACACATTTTGAAATCTATTTTTCATTTCTTGCAAGAGAGGACTTCAAAACAACTGGAATGCAGACAGCAATAGTGTAACACTTTATGAGAGAATATCAGTAAGAAGTCAGGAGGGTCATTATGGCTACAGGTGAGGCCAACAGTCTTGTGATTCAGAAGTCACAAAGGATATTTTAAGAATTCTTCATAGAGACTGGCTTCAAAATAAAAAATAAAAAAATCACAAAAATGTTTTGTAAAATAACATTAAAGATCAGGTATGCCATGTATTCAGTATAATTATATCTGTATTCTACTGCTTTGATTTTTCTGCTGCTCACACACTATTATATGTAATCTATATATATACTGGGTATATATATACTGTATATATATATTCAAAAAAGTTAACTGGCCTCATGACGTTTCTAGGCAGTCATTTATTATACCGGCAAAAACACTCAGATGCTTAAAATAGTTTAAGACTTACCCACCCACCATAGCAGGCTTACATGGAGTATCACAAAGTGCTTTCTACAATACCGATGCTGCGTTACTCCAGCAGCATGCATTGTGGGCTAACATGTTTCTAAGACAGATCCTCTTCATCAGAGAAACACTGAGATGTAGGATTCCAGGCAAGGTTGCTATCATGGACGGTTGTTACTTTTTTCTGCTTGTGACTGCTTATTTAAATAGTATAACACTGATCATCGATGTGGGTGTTACTATTGCAGGTACTGACACCAACACTGGTGGTCATTTCTGTCAGAGGCACCAGTGCTGGGGTTTTATTGTAATCGCTGATATCAATACTGGGGGTATGGAGCAGAGGTGAGCCATCCCTGCTCCTGCCACCCTCCTCCATGGCTGCACTCTCACATCTGCTATAAGTTGGACCCCCCGCCCGTGGCTCGGGGGATCACATGGACCACTTTGTGGAGTGGCCCCAAGCCCACTCCTCTTCTGTCCCCCGCCTGTCACAGGGGGACATAGAGGCTGCTGCAACCAAGATGGCCACCGCTGCAATCATTCCCACTGACACAGGGGATCAGCAGAGCCCACAGCAGCCACAGCCTCCTACTCTTCAGCCTCCGGACCCTGCCTCACCAGCTGGCATCGCCCATGCAGTCATGGCACTCCTGGCACCTATTCTCACTGCGGAGGTCGACAGTGCTGTACTTAAAGGGCTAGAACAGCTACACAAAGAACTCAATGCTCAGATTCAGTGCATTACGCAGATGGAAGATAGGATCTCCTCCGTTGAAGACAACTCATTGGTCGTTTCTGCAGCAGTAGCCCGACTCACCACGGTCCAAAGAGATCTTCAGGATAAGGTAGATGATCTAGAAAACTGCTCTAGTGGGAGCTGCTCCTGCAGCCTGTACATTTTCTCCTTTGCTCCTTCCCAGCTCTAGTCAGAACAACTGCGCATCATAGACTTGCCCGAGTTGTATTCTCCCTCCATGCTGATCACCATATGTGCTGTGTTCATTCCAGAATACCTTGGCCTTCGACACCCCTGTGCGGTTGAAAGAGCCCTCATGCTCTGTCTGTTCAATTATCAAGATCCCACGCTGTCCACAAATCTAAATGCTTTTCCTCAGTGGATCCATATTTGTTTATTGGTAGCTCACAGAGCACTCATGCAAGCTTGGATACAGCCAAACCCTCTACAGCTTAAGATGGTAATACAGGCACTAACTGCTCTATTTAATATGGAGAAGCTGGACACCATTACTCAGAATTTTAGGTCTGCATATTGCTTCATCTCTAGATAGCAGTGCTTCATGGAATACTCTTTTACTCCTGCGGAACTAGCCACTCATATGGAACCTTTTTGATATTCGGTTTGGTATCTCAAAGCTCAACTTACCAATACATTGGGTAACATACAATTGTCCAATTCCTCTTGTAGCCCCACTTCACAGCTCTCTATTTCCCAGTCACATAATTGAGCCCATGCTCCTCCTTATGATTCTTAGCCCATACAACACGCTTTTTCAATTGTCTTTTTGATAGAGATGTTATTGTTCAGGCCTTCATAACCAAACTTCCGTTCCTAGGGAATTGCTTAATTTTTTTTTTTAATTTGGCTTATGTTGTACTGCTTTGTTGTGTCATGGATGACTATTTGGATACTGTCTTTTGTTGCTATAACAGAATTTGTACCGACTTCTGTACTCACCACTCTAACGAAAAACTGGTTTACAGAGTTTTATGTCAAGATATTTTTTGTACCACGTGTATAAAATTCAATAAATATTAAATGTTAAAAAAAATACTGGGGGTAAATACTGTGGTTACTGACACCATTGCTGAGGGCTATTATTGTGGTGAGTGACACATCCTGGGAGTCATTACTGCAGTCACTAACAACAATGCTGGGAGTTATTACTGCAGTCACTGACACCAGTGCTGGTGATTATTACTGTAGTTCCCGGCATCAATGCTGGGGTTCATTACCGTGGTTACAGCCAACAAAGCTGCAGGTTATTACATTGGAAACTGCCACCAATGCTGAGGGTTATTACTGCAGTATCTGGCACCAATGCTGAGGTTTATTACTTTGGTCTCTGGCACCAATGCAGGGAGTTATTATTGAAGTCACTGCCACCAAAACTGGGGGTTAATACTGCAGTCACTGACACCAGTGCTGGAGGTTATTACTGTGGCCCCTGAAACCAATGCTTGGGTTCATTACTGTGGTTGCAGCCAACAAAGCTGCAGATTATTATGATGGTAACTGCCACCAATGCTGAGGGTTATTGCTGCAGTTACTGACACCTATGCTGGAGGTTATTACTGTGGTTACTGACACCAATACTTTGGGCTATTTTTACAGCCACCAACACCAAAGCTGAGGGTTGTTATTCCAGTCCTGACACCAACATAGGAGGATACTATTAAGCAGGAGCAGACTGACAACTGATAGGGCCCCCGGCAATAGGGGATCATGGGGCCCCTGTGCCCTTGCCCAAACTCAAAAAAGCCTATGAAAAAGGTACCAGGGGCATCTCATGGGGCCCCTTACTGACCCCGGGCCCTCAGGCAGTGCCCGAGTTTCCAAATGGTCAGTCCGCTCCTGCTATAAAGTCATGCCCATTATTCTGCACATTTCAAACCACATCTACTTTTTACCATGGCACTGCGGGTTTTTTTTCTTAAAGAAGGAGGTCCAACTTATGCTCAGGTCCACTGAATTAAAAAACATTTCTGTCTTACAGGACACTTAGTTTGCAAAGAAAACATTCACTAAATGAACAGTTTCTAGTTTCTTACTTTAGAGAATCATCCCCATAGTATTAGAGCCAGTGATATAACATAACAGCCAGGCACCTGGCATTTTCCCACTGTTCAACAGCAACCCATATTATATGTCGAGTTAACATTTAACTCTTGTGTATTTTTGCAGAACATTTTAAAATGATCCAAAACATACCAGTATGAACTTGTTTGATGTGTCTTATTTTAATAATCATATTTTATCTACAGAGAAGCATGGGCAGGAACACCAAGGCACGCCGTTAGTGCTCTTGACAAGTGAATACTCTAATTTATACATGTAAAATGCTAACTCAGCAAAGCCTGAATAATTCCATTAGTTGCAATCTGTATAACAAGAAATTATGACATTAAGAAAAGAAATCAGCTAGGCACTCCACAAGACCACCATATCTTTTATGCAGATATTATTAAGTGTCCAGGAAAAAGCTATTTAAAAAGCCCAGTGCAAAGTGTATCAGGATGGTCCTATAACTAGGTAGCTTCATATGCCTGAGGAATTACAAAACAGCTGTAGACTTTCTCACATTTACTGTTCCTCACCCCTGCACTTGGTCGTGACTAACCCAATACTGTATGTATTGCTGTGAGTAGTTTTATTGGCTGAAATTTTAATAATATTTATTATAAAAAAAAGTGTTTGTAATATTATAGATCCTGGAATGCTTAACCAATTTCTGTATTTAATGTTGAGATATTTAGCAGTTTATTCTATTAGCGACAAGCTGTGTACTTCCTTGTTGAGACAATCAACACCCTTGCGGAGAGGCTGCTAAAGGATTCATCACCTAGAGAATATTTTCAATTAAGATTTATAGTGTAAACTCACTCTATAGACTAGCATTGGAATAGGTCTGGCAGTAAAGTACAATTAAGGTGCTGATAAACAGTCCCTGTCACCAATCTAAAGCATTGGAGGTCAAATCACAAAAAAAAGTATTTTACAGTGTTTCTATTTTCTAGAAACAATAGTTATTCACTTGCAATGTGACTTTGAAATTGCTAGAAAACTTGACTACTACCAGAAAGAGTCAATTTTCTAGCACAGCTTCTTCCCTCCTTGCACATCATAGGTCACCCCTCTTTTGGTTGTGATTAATAACCATTGGTACTGACCCAAATCCTTTGCCCCTCCTATTACTTCCCTACATAGACTTTTAGCTGTCATGGGAGAAGCGAAAGGGAATACTATAGAGTGTCTTATGAATGACAGCAATGAGTCCACTGGGGTTGCTGACATCCCATCTGAGACATGGGCATAGATGAGGGGGGGGGATAGAGGGGTCCCCCAGAGTATCTGCAGAGCAGCACAGCAGCTAGTTCTGACAGCTGCCCTGGGAACCCAAAGTGGGAGCTGCTCCTGCAGCCTGTACATTTTCTCCTCTGCTCCTTCCCAGGTCTAGTCACATGACCCAGCCAATAGAGGACATCCCTTACTTAGAACTGCCCTGGTCTGATAAATATGTTTTATGGTGGAGGCAAGATGTACTAATTCAAGACAGCTGTACTGAGGGGCTAGAGCTGTTCTAGGGTGGGAGTGCTGTGCTGTGTGAAGGAGAGTGTCACGGTGTATGGTCAGGTTCAGAGACCAGTTGCTATAGCAGTAAAAGGCTTACCTGGAACCAGCAGGATAGGTACACCAGCGGATCCCCCTGGGAATGACACAGGCTCACCTGAGGTGCGGGGTCTAAGTATTAACCGGTATTCACCAGAGCTCCTAATGGTGGAGATGGATTGGGCTGCGTGTTAATACCAGGTCGCAGATCTCAGGATCACCCCACCAGGGAATGAGCAGACTGGGAACCAATAGCGGATCAACAGGTTAGGGATCAGACGAAAGCAGAGTCAGTCACAAGCCAAGGGTCGGTCACAAATGGTAGCAGATCAATCGTGGTCAGGAACAAGCCAAAAGGTCAGTAGCGGAGGTGTAGACAGCAGCAGGAACAGTAGCAGGATATTGGCTGGAAAGGCACAATAATCTGGCAAGGAGGAAGTCCAAGGACATGGCTTATATAGGAAGTTCATGGGAGGAGCAAGGAGTTCAAGGTTCAAGAGCAAACAAGGAACAAGGCAGGATTATCCAATAGATGAGGCAAAGTGTTGTCCAGCATCCTAGGTAGCTCAGTGAGTAGAGTTACTGCCTGACACAGTAGAAGTCCCAGGTTCAAGTCCAGGCCCTGACAGAGAGAGGTGTATGGAGTAGGGGAGAGCTGTACTGGCGAGGGTAGAGCTGTACTTGTGGGGGGAGCTGTACTGAGGGGGTAGAGCTGTACTTTTGTAAGGGGGAGTTATGCTAGGGGAGAGATGTATCGGGGGAAGAGCTGTACTGGAGGGGGGAGAGCTGTTTTTGGAGAGGGAAGAATAGTATTGGGTTAAGCAGAGCTGTACTGGTGGGGGAAGCTGTACTGAGTGGGAGAGCTGTACTTGGGAAATGGAGAGCTATACTAGAGGAGAGATGTATTTGGGAGAATAGCTGTACTGGAGGGGGGAGAGCTGTACTGAGGGGGAAAGCTGTTCTTGGGAATTGGAGAGCTATACTAGAGGAGAGATGTATTTGGGAGAAGAGCTGTACTGGTGGGGGAAGCTGTACTGAGGGGGAAAGCTGTTCTTGGGAATTGGAGAGCTATACTAGAGGAGAGATGTATTTGGGAGAAGAGCTGTACTGGTGGGGGAAGCTGTACTGAGGGGGAAAGCTGTTCTTGGGAATGGGAGAGCTATACTAGAGGAGAGATGTATTTGGGAGAAGAGCTGTACTGGAGGGGGAAGCTGCACTGAGGGGGAAAGCTGTTCTTGGGAATGGGAGAGCTATACTTGAGGAGAGATGTATTTGGGAGAAGAGCTGTACTGGTGGGGGAAGCTGTACTGAGGGGGAAAGCTGTTCTTGGGAATGGGAGAGCTATACTAGAGGAGAGATGTATTTGGGAGAAGAGCTGTACTGGAGGGGGAAGCTGTACTGAGGGGGAAAGCTGTTCTTGGGAATGGGAGAGCTATAATAGAGGAGAGATGTATTTGGGGAGTTATAATAGGGGAGAAATGTCTTGGGAGAAGAGCTGTACTGGAGGGGGGAGAGCTGTATTTGGGGGATGGGAGAAGAGTATTGAGGGGGCAGAGCTGTACTGGTGGGGGGAGCTGTACTGAGGGAGAGAGCTGTACTGGAGGGGGGAAAGCTGTATTTTGGGGAAGGGGAGGGGAGCAGTGTATTGAGGGAGCAGAACTGTACTGGTGGGGGAAGCTGTACTGAGGGGGAGAGCTATACTTGGGGAAGACAGAGCTGTACTAGGGGAGAGTTGTACTGGAAGGGGGAGAGCTGTATTGAGGGAACTGCACTAGTGTGTGTGTGTGGGGGGGGGTGTTAAAAATTTTGTTTGGGGCAGGAAGTAATTTTAGCTGTACTCTGTCTACTGATTTATGTATTACTCTCTCCCCAGACCTCCCCTAACCCATGATCTCTGTGCATTGTCTACTCCCGACCCCTTACTCTGTATGTTTCACACTCTGACCCCAGATCTCTGTATCTAATGCACCCTTTGTCTTTGTCTTATGCACTCTAGCCCTTATGTGTCCTATTGGGCACAATGGTATAATAATCATGTATATGCTTACCATTGAGAATCCCTAATGAGGGGGAAGGTATATCGGGGTTTGATTTTAATGGGGATATTTATACCTGTACCATTTTCATTTGCTTAATACAAAAATGTAATAGAATAAATAGTTGCCTTTTTTTCAATGAGCAAAACAGATTTGCTTTATGCTGTGCCAAACTAGCCAGAGCTAGATAAAAACAGCTAGAGGCTGTTCCAAAGCTGCAGATAATAATATAATTTAATTCCTGTCATGTCTTTTATCTCCTCGTAGCTTATTTAGGAAATAAATATATACCACAATGTAAGAATTTTAGCCTCCTTGTAATGGCATAAACCAAAAGTCCCATTTTATTAACTAACATTCATGCACATAGCTTATAAAAGTCTAAAAGATTACGTAGTCCTTTCGACAAACAATTTCTGCGACCATTCTTTTTTAGAATGCTATTTTTTTATAAGATATCCTCATCATCATTTGTCCAGACTCTATTCAGTAATGAACATCATTTCACGCCCTGTAGTTGAAAACTTGTAGACAGTTCATATCTCCATCTCTATGTCCTTTAAAATATTCTATCATTTTCAGTATATTTGTCCTTCCCACATCTTGCATCAATATCCTAGGTCTGAACAGCTTGTGAAGTGTTCAATGCCACTTAATTTAATATAAAAGGGAGCCTGTTAACGTCCTTTGTTCCACCACACAAGAGAAATAGACTTGTTGAATGCTGATATGCTGCTGAAAAATGAACCAAAAATACTTAATGTGTATCTCTCCTTTTTGAAAAGCTTTCCATTTTTCCCCCATCAAACAGGGTAATTTGTTTTAAAGACCCATGTTCTGGAGTGGAACTAAAATTGAAATGCTCTTAGATCTACAATTTACCTATTATGTTATCCCAGATAAGGAATTAATTTGTCTTGCGTCTTTAGAATGAAAAATAATGCTGTTTGAGCTTTATCACACAAGTCTCTCGACAGTGATGTATAAATATTACTGAAATGCTGGGAGAAGTAATGGCATTTAATGTACCAGAAAGTTCTACTTTAAGGGGCGAGGTATAATGTACAAACGACTATTTTATTATTTTCTATTCATTCATGACAACAAAAAAATGGAGGTAAGATGAATGGTTTTCAAGAACACTCACATATTTCTCTTTCCTAAATTGTAATTCCTTTTAGATCTAATGTGATTTAACATATGTAATTGTCATGCAAGCCTTTTGAAATTTAAAGCAGAATTCATGCCAGGTAATAACTTATTGCCATTTTATTCAGTTATGTATTCATTAAAGACATAAAATACCTACATGAGATTTCTATTAGTTTTCTGTAATCCCAGACCCTCAGACTTGGGAAGGATGGGTCAGCACGGGTGACTTTCTGACAGGAGGAGATTGCTGAATGGGCATAGTGATGATCTCAGGAGTTTGCTCCTAATGCTCCTCCTGTAAAATATGATATTTTTTTCCCGTGATCCATGTGCAAAAACTACAACAAATTGGAACCCTTCGGCACACTGCCTTGGCATATAGTGAGTTCCTCTTAGTAAGAAAGTGCTAACGATTAAGCCCCTATTGGGCCAAACATGTTAGAGGGGTTCCCCCATAATTAGGAGACCAAGCTAAAGCCATTTTTTACCAAGAGAAGCTCAATATATGCCGAGGCAGTGTGTGGACAGGTGCCATTTTGTTGTAGTCCTTGATGTGTCTGACAAGCCAGTATTCACTCCAACCACCAACGTTAAACATTGACTGACTGGGATAACAGACTGGGACATTCAAGTGGTATAAATTTTATTAGGTTTTTGGTCATGTCTAAAAACTGTTTTGTTGCTGATCCCCTGTGGTTCCGGTGGTTTGTCTTGTAGTGACTTACAATCAGGTAGCAGGAACCACAACATTCAGCATGAGGAGGTACTCAACACATCTGGAAGTGTTGACGTTTCCAGGGATCAGCAACTTTTCAGTTTCAACACACAGACTGGGATTATTTTACTTTGGGAACCTACAGTGACAGGGTCACTTTAAAAGTAAATGTAAACCCTAAATGGGTGACAGTTCGTTTGCTAAAGTTCTGTAAATAATTGTCATATTTGTTATCTTTTGTTGCATTTCAGTCTGCTAATATCATTTCTGATGGTGACAATAGTGGACCATGTCTATGTAACGTGTGTTGAAAATGGGCATTTGTAGTCTCCATCAGAAGCTCAGGTGACAATACAAAAGCACAACTGTGAAACAGGGACTGCCATTTCATGGTAATATCACCAGACTTTTTTTCTCTTTTTTTTTTTAAAGCTGAAGATTTATATTCCCACCAGTTCAATCTCCCCAGCAGTTTGGTTGGTGGATCAGCAAGGGCCTGTACAAGATAGGACATTTTATAGGTAATGGAGGCATTAAATTGGCTGAAAAACTTAAACAAAATTTGGGGATTCCACACTTGAAAATGTTTCGCTACCTCCAAATAGCCCACTTTTTATATTCCCTTCAGTGTAATAGGGACAACATCTTGAGCAAAACCTTTTTTGAGAATAGATGTATGAGATGACCTGGGATGAAGAGAGTCATTTCGGAGCTAAACACCTTCTACTCAACTCCTATGAGTAAGCTTTCATACCAGAAAGCATAGGAGGTTGAACTGGGAGAGGAGATTGAGGAGGAGGAGTGGGCCTTATGCTTAGATATGGTGCACAGGGGGATTATAAATACTAGATTATCTGAGGCTAATTATAAAGTTATTTCCCATTGGGACCTTGTCTTCTTTAGAAATGCAAGAATTTACCTGGATGCCTTGCCTCTCTGTTTTAGGGTGTGTGAACGAGAGGGAACTATGTATCAGATATGGTGGTCTCGCTCAAGAGTCCAATGTTTTTGGATTTGAATATTCACCCCCCATTTATACAGTGACTGGGGTCAACATACCTCAAAATTTTAAAGCAGCACTTTTTAATGAACTCTCATACGAGATGCTCAAATTTCTATGTACTTTAATTTTTTATATCCTTCTAGCTGCTAAATTGTCTGTAACGTGGAAATTCCCAGACATAATTTATGCTGCTACTAAAAACAAGAAAAATTGATATGCATATTAAAAGACAAACAAGCTAAATTTGAAAGGGTTTTGAATCCTTGGCTTAGATACTTAGATACTTATAGGATATAGGCTTGGGTGGGAGTGGGCAGATGGGATTACTTTTGACTGTTCTTCCTCCCTTCTTTTTCTTCCTCCTTTTTTTCCTTCTCTTTTCGTCTTGTTTCTTTAGTTTTTGTTTTTTCTATGAAGAGTTGAGGACCAGGTGGACACATGTTGCTGAGTTGCTGATTATCTGAATATACCAGGTTTTACTATGCATCTTGTAGCTAGCCCTGGCCTTCCACACCAGTTTTCAGGAGTGGTAGGCCCGTAAGCTGAACCCTACGAACCCTTATTATGAGCTTTGGTTCTGTGCCTTTTTGACTCTGACGAGTGCTTTTCCTGATTCCCTACCCCTTTGATCCACTTCCCTCTACTGGGCTTCCCCGCTGGAATTATTTGCTCCACTGCTGAGTGCCCTTATAGCAAGTGCTTACAATAGGAGCACTTCTGCTGAGTTAATCCCAAGCTGCACTGTGTGTGTTCATTGACACACATAGTGCAACTTGGCCCACCCATGCTTCCTCCTCACAGACTGTGATTGACGGCTGTAGGAGCCAATAACTCCCTATACTGCCTCCATGTTATGTAACTGGAGAAAGTACAGAGAAGGGCAACCAAACTGATAAGAGGCATGGATGAGCTCAGCTATGAGGAAAGATTAGAGGAACTGAATGCATTCTCGGATGAGAAGAGATGAAGGGGGGATATGATCTCCATGTATAATACATAAGGGGGATATGAGCTCCATGTATAATACATAAGGGGGGATATGATCTCCATGTATAATACATAAGGGGGGATATGATCTCCATGTATAATACATAAGGGGGGATATGATCTCCATGTATAATACATAAGGGGGGATATGATCTCCATGTATAATACATAAGGGGGGATATGATCTCCATGTATAATACATAAGGGGGGATATGATCTCCATGTATAATACATAAGGGGGGATATGAGCTCCATGTATAATACATAAGGGAGGATATGATCAACATGTATAAATACATCAGTGGTTCATATAGTGAACTGGGTGTAGAGCTATTCACCCTGAGGTCATCACATAGGACAAGGGGGTACTCTTTATGTCTGGAGGAAAAGAAATGTAATCTCCAAATGCGGAAAGGTTTCTTCACAGTAAGAGCTGTGAAAATGTGGAATAGACTTCCTCAAGAGTCGGTTCTGGCCAGCTCAGTGGATTGCTTTAAAAAAGGCCTGGATTCTGTCTTGGATACACAGACTATAACTGGTTACTAACATTTATAGGTAAAGTTGATCCAGGGAATATCTGATTGCCTCTCAGGGGATCAGGGGGGAATTTTTTCCCCCTGCAGGAGGAAATTGGATCATGCTTTGCTGGGTTTTTTTTTTTGCCTTCCTCTGGATCAACTGTGGGTATAGGATTATAACTTTTTTTTTTTGATGGTTGAACCAGTGGTGTATTTAGGTTTTGTGCTGCCCTAGGCAACACATAAAATTGGTGCCCCCCCCACAGAAAAAGCCTGACATTGACCAAGAGCACCCCTCCACCCAAGCCTTCCACTACCACTGCCCCCCATACACCAGCCACCATCCCCCATGGCGAGAGAGAGAAAGACACTCACCTTCACAGCTCTGGACATCCCCAGGAATGAGAGTCGGGCTGTGCATACACCATCATGAAACCCACAGCATCTCTCAGAACCCACCAGGTCCCCATGCCACGTGTGTCCCTTCTTCCGCCCCTTCTTCCAAGGGGCAGTGCTGCCCCCTGAAAAATGCTGCCCTAGGCAAATGCCTTGTTTGCCTTGTGGTAAATACACAACTCAGGGGCGGACTGACCATTTGGAAACTTGGGCACTGCCGAGGTCAGTAGGGGGCCCCATGAGATGCTCCTGGTACCTTTTTCATAGGCTTTTTTGAGTTTGGGCAAGGACACAGGGGCCCCATGATCCCCTATTGCCCGGGGGCCCCATGAGTTGTCAGTCCACCCCTGGTTGAACTGGATGGACTTTTGTCTTTTTTCAGCCTTTAATACTTAAGACATGTAAGGCCAAGTCAGAACTGAAGGAGCCCTCAATATTTAAGCACTTTGAACATGCAATAGCAAGGCAGGACTAAAAAAAGTGTAAGGCCAGAGAAGATCAAAAGCAAAAAAAGAGAAAATGACAGAAGTTATTATGGGTAGACAGTATTATTAATTAATATAAGATGGAAGCGTTGTCTAGTAGACTTATGAGCTGAAGTTCACAAAGACAGAGAGGGGTTTATTTACTAAAGCTGGAGAGTCCAAAATCAGACTCCCTTCTGCATAGAAACCAATCAGCTTCTAACCTCAGCTTGTTCAATGAAGCTTAGGCAATGAAACCTGGAAGCTGATTGGTTTCTATGCAGAAGGGAGTCTGATTTTGGACTCTCCATCTTTAGTAAATAAACCCCAGAGAGTCATCTTTAACTTAAAACAACTTAGTTATTTGCCATGCACAAATACCCATACTGTATACTTTTCAAAATTCCCCCTTAGTGTTCCGTCTGTCAATACAGAACAGCACATTAGGAAAATCATTAATTCATAGCTCAATGGCCAAGATTCAAAAGACTTTGGCATTCCACCAACAGATTACCCAGTGAACTAGTGAGCCAATGCATTGGCTTGTCTGCCAGGAACATGTAGGTGGTAAGAAGTTGAACTAAGTTGCAATAAAAGGTCTCAGAGTTTAAATATGTCTGATTAAAACAAGTTGTTGTGCTTTCAATCTGTAGCTGCAGACTTTAAGTGGAGGCTTAACAAAACCTTTTATTAGAACACAGAATGAAACTGTCTTAGCAATAATGACAGAGTGCTAAAAGTAATACAAAAAAGGTATAAATGTGCACAATAAATATAAGCTAAGCAGAACAAAAAGTATGTACGTTTTTGTATCTTAACTTAATGTTTATTTGCTGACTCCATGATTTTTTTTTCTCAAAATAATTATCTAATTCAGACGTTCTAGTTCTGAAGATCACGTTATATTCCCTTAGACTCAGCATAAAGGATGAAGTCCTCCAGGGAAGAACTGAAATAATGAATTTCTCTAAGGGGATGTACCTATCTATACCTGAAGGCATGTAAATGTGGTACTAGAGAGACTATACATTCCAACGATAATAAATATTTAAACAAACTTTCTTAAGACGAGAATGGACAGTTGTATGCTGAGGGCGAATGGGAAAGATTATGTGAAAAGATTAGTGGTTCACAAACAACACAAGATAAATTATTTAAGGTCGTTATCGAAGACCTGAAAAAATGCTACGTTTAGAGACATCTGTACAACCAGAACGTATATTTAGTGTTTCCATGACTCCAGGTGTCAATATAAAGATCTAGTCCACCATCTGGCTTAAAAAAGATCTATCTTTGGCAGAGATAAGAAAGAAACACTGTTGCCGGATAGAAAATACCCTAAAGCTGGCCATACACATAAAGATTTCTCTCCATAGATTCATCATACATTCCCCATCTGCGTAAACAGCATGGGTTGATGTATTCCCCCTGCTGACTATTGTATTCACCCCTGCACAGCTGTCAGATTACCCAAACAGAGACTGCAACTGATTCTCCAACATTCTTCCCCACCAGGGGCGGACTGACCATTTGGAAACTCGGCCACTGCCCGAGGGCCCGGGGTTAGTAGGGGGCCCCATGAGATGCCCCTGGTACCTTTTTCATAGGCTTTTTTGAGTTTGGGCAAGGACACAGGGGCCCCATGATCCCCTATTGCCCAGGGGCCCCATGAGTAGTCAGTCTGCCCCTGTTCCCCACCAGTGCAGTGCCTGTTCAATTTACCACTAGTCTTGAGCAGTGATGAATTTAGGTTTTGTGCTGCCTAGGCAAATTGTCTGCCCCCAGGGACACGGGCCAACACCACCCCTCCCATTCCCCCTTCTGCAGACAGAGCCTGCCATTGACCAACAACATCCCTGTCCCCTGCCCAATAGAGCCTTCCACTACTCCCACCCTCCTGGCGATAGAAAGAAAGACATTTATCTTTACAGCTCCAGACATCCCCAGGAACGAGAGTCAGGCTCTGCATACACCATCAAGCAGCCCGCAGCCTCTCTTGTGGAGTGACGTCATGCCGCGCACGGTCACGATGGAGGCCGGTGGCCATATTTATTTTCATTCATACCATCACATGTGAGTTCTTTTCATAATATCTGGATTTTATACTATTCAATAAATGTACTACACTATTGGCACATTTTTGTCCTTTGGCTTTGTTGCCACGAGCCTTATAAGGTGGTGCCATTGCTGCATCTGGAGTACCGTGTATGCTCTGTCCCTGGAGCTGTCTATGATGGGTATGTGAGCAGAGTGTGACCCCTGTGTGAGCAGTGTCTTCCCACGTGTCCATACTGAGTTTGATGACCCTGCAGCCTTAGACCAGACCCAGATGACCCTATAATGGATGTATTTCATCCCTGCGCATTCACTAGGCGCTTTTGGTAAGTGCATAGTACCACTGGTTACTTGTCATCTGAAGTCACCAGTACGGAGCACAGATTAATCTCACCATCTGGACTTATGCCACTTAGTTGAACTATCCATACTTGTCACATATTGTGTTGCTCTTGCTACATTTAAGCGTCACCACTGGACGCAGACACTATTTCACTGTATGCACGCCTTGACAGCACCCACTTTTTAGTACCATCTTATATATTTTACCACTTACCATTTATTTTTATTATTCTATTATTTATTACTTAGCGCTGCATAATAGTATTTTATATACTGTGTCTTGGATCCCACCTGGTTCCTATGGCGCACATGTCCCTTCTTCCATCCCTTCTTTCAGGGGGAGATGCTGCCCCCCTGAAAAATGCTGCCCTAGGCATTTTATTTTGTTACAATTCTTTTTCCGGATGAAAATGAATGGATGTAATAACGAATGTCAAGGAATCCAAAAATAGTGCATTTGTTTCATTTGTTTCAATAAGATGACGTCTAATGATGTGAGAGTAGTTCAGGACCAAGGGGAAATTAATTCAATTTTCAAATTTGTTCGATAATTCAGATTTGGATATCGAATGGATCCAAGTTTCATTCCATTCATTAATTCGGATGCAGATGACACCAGTCAATATTGTCAACTCATGCCATTTCTATTGGTGGGTTGGACTAGAGTCTGAATTTATAGAATCACTCATGTCTTTTCAGTGGTGCATCACTGAGAGAGGAAGTAAAGGCAGGATATAAAATATATAAAACAAACTTAAAATAAATAAACCCAAAGTCCAATAAAAGTCCAAAGCCAAGAAAAATATGCCAAATAAGTCCACAATCTTGAAAGATAAATACACACTGATTCCGATGATCGATGATGAATCCCAAAAATCTTCATGTACCTCAAACAGAAAAAAACCTCGACATAGTGTATTATCTTAGGTCTCAAAAAGGTACCACACGTGCAACATGCAAACGCTACAGTGCCACAGCAACCGTGAGAGATTCAAATAAGCACAGTTTACACCACTGCAAACAATATAGTAAAAGTGCATAATTAACCTAAAATAAATGAAACCAACATGTAAACCATAGTTAGGAATGGAGTTTCCTCAAAATGACATCATCTTCTCCAGACACTTCCCATAGACCTCACAAACAGACCAGGGATCAGCGTATGAATCAAATAATATACAAATTTTATTATAGCAACTTACATTAAAAACCGATAAAATCAGCTTCCAGGTCATAAAGCTGTATATACAGCCGTAATACTCAGCGATGGCTCCCAAAAACAATGATCATTCAGCTCTAGAGGGGTGCCAGATGGTAACTGGAAGTCCCAGGGATATGGACAACCAAGTGTGCCAGAATCCAAAATGGCCACCACGGCACTTCCGGGAGCGTCAATGCATCACTACGTCACGTGCCCCGGATGCATTTCGTCACAACCGGACTTTGTCAACAGGCAGGATATACAATAGGATAATTTCAGAAGGTCCCAGAGGAGTCACTAGGAGTCATTCAGGAAAATCAAAAGGCAAGCAATACATGGGAACATGAAAAGAAGTGACCAATCATCAAATGATGGTTCAGCAGATAACAAGAGTCTAGACAACAAATTACCGGACAAGAGACAAGTAGCTTGAATATCAACTGGCCAGCCGATGTACTACCAATGGACAGGCAACCAACAGCTGACTACCCAACAGACATGTGACCAAGGAACAAGACACTAATATTTGACTGCGCCAACATAAAAGTAGGGAAGAAAGAAGTATAGTCTTAAACACTTCTTTAAAGCATTGGTACTTCAGCTATTGAATTTCTTTATTGCTCATACTGATCTATTATGTGCTTTAAAAAAATATCCAAGTATACAGAGCAAGCAGGCCAATATCAATGAGGACAGTGGTCTCATTTCTCAGTAGTGCTTTGCACATCTGTTTTCTCCCCTGTGATAAACAGCTGCACTGAGTGGGCAATCTACCTTTTATTATGCTTCTAATGTCATCTAAGTTGTAAATTTTATGCATGCTCCAAAACACTGGGCATTACAGCCATATAAACCTCCCAGTTTTGAAAGAAAAGCTTACAAACAACCAGTAAAGGTCAGCACAATACGCATTATTTGCTGCCTCCAAATTGCAGAACATACCTTTATCATAAAATTAGTAGACTAAGTCTCTGATTTATCTAAGAAACATTCTGTTTACTTTGCTGTATATATTATGTATAACACAGAAGGCCAAAGTTTGGCATTTTTTATTCATTTTACTTTTTGATAAATGCATATGCAATATCTGTAATAAATGGGGTTATTATAAAAATCTATAGTTTGTCATGTCTCATTTTTCTAGCAACTGAGATGTTTTCCATCAGAAGGTTGGATGGGAATGCAAACATCATCATTTGCATGCCATATGTTAGGAAGGGCATGCTAGTAGATGGCATGGTGCATTGGGATGAATATGTGATGCACGTAGTTGTACATATGCATACAGAGGTGCCAATATTTATGCACGATCGCAAGAATGTGCACATGCATCTGTCACCAGTGCTGGCACTACGTGGGCTGTTTAAAGCAATATTAAAGGCATATTTATAAACTATTACACATGGTATACTTACCTGCTCTGTGCATTGGTTTTGGACGGAGCAGCCCCAATCCTTCTCTTCTCGAGTCCCCTGGCCATTTCCTCCTGCTGAGTGCTCCCAGACCAAGCAGTTTGCTATGGGGAACCCAAGAAGGTTCACTCCTGAGCTGGTTCTCTGCATGTCTATTCACACACAGAGCTGCAGATTGACCCCATGCCCTCTCTTCTCATTGGCTCAATGGATGTGATTGACAGAAGCAGGCGCCAATAAGGAGGGATAGTCCACAGATAGCCATGGCTCTAGTGCACATTGCTGAATCACAATAGGGCTCAGGTAAGTAATTGGAGGGGCTGAGGGGGCTTCTACACACAGCCTTGAGCCTTTACAAACACTTTAAACTCATCTTCTGCACATGACCAGCAATCCTGTGAAACCTGCTATCTGCAACTCTGTATCTGCTATAGGCCCAGCTTGCCTTGACTGCTCCTGATTAACATCTGTACCAACCTTGGCTTGCACTTGGACTATGCTTCTGCCTGCTCCTTCTGTTCCTCACCTGCTCTTCTATTACCAACTCCAGCCTGAATTACGACTATGCTTCTGTCTACGTGAATATACTCAACCTTACCATCTGTTACCGACCTGGCTTGTCTGACTTTGATGATCACCTGAAATGCGTTGCCTGCAATTTCCAGTGATCTTCCTCCTCCAGTTGTATGTTCAACTGCCTGAGATGCTGCTTGCTTTTGACAGCTCAGCAAGTCCAGAGTATATATATAAAAGTGCAGCGCTAAAACTATATAAAGTTGTCATACATATATAAGAAACACAATAGTTAAATGTGAATAAAAAATAGTCCCAGCAAAGGTGACTTGGAGTAAAAGTGCACACTAACCAGATGTGCACATTAAAAGTGCAATGTAGAGATCATAAGGCTCATGGGGTAATCATCAGAGTAGAAATGCTGTTCCGTTGGTCAGAGAAGATCCCCGGGTGGTGCAGAGCTGGGCAGGAAGAAAACCTCTTGATAACCGGGAACAGAACGAACGTTGATCCACCAGAAGAAACACGACTCCTCCACTGGGCAAAAAAACCTATCTGAGAAAAGGTTGCTCCCCACGGGGGTCAAGAAAAGATGCCCATAGTGAAGTATTGCATAAACAATTTATTGTAGTAAAAAATGACAGTAGCAGAGGGGATGCATCCAATAAAACAAACAAGCACAGACAGGACTAACCGTCCTGCTAGATGTAATAGCCGCTGGAGCTCCACGATGCTCCGACGGCATGACGTCACGGCGTGCGTAGGCTCCTCCTTACGCGTTACCTTATGCGCTCCTCCTTACGCGTTACGTGCCAAGCACATCCTCAGCTAGTCCAGAGTATCAGTGTCTGCATCAGAAAAGCAAGGTTGCTGGTGTCCCATTCACTTTGTCTATATCTTCCGGCAGTGTTGATACGTGAGTATCATGCTCATTTCTGGACATTGGATATCGTTTTTTAACTTTGAATAATTATGTTTGATTATTAACCCTTTCCTGTGCCCTTCTACTTCAGTCTTCACTGTCTGTACTATTTATATTGATCCCTGATCCCTGCAAGGCACTACATAACAGGTAACCCCTTGTCTTCACACAAACTTTCATGCTGTGCATGGACTTTGTTTTAACAAGTCAAACCCTCCTGAACAATGAAAGAGGACTCAAAATATTTGGCTACTTGGGATCATATGACACTATGGTTATGTATATGCAATTATGTTCACTATATCTGTGTGTTATTTATTTATTATTCTTTTTTTTTATTATTATTATTTTCTTTATTATAAAAACAAAATCACTGTGCTCTGCTTAACCATATAAAAAGCCATCAGTTCCTGATACCAAATGAGTGAATATATGCACAAAAAAACCACAGCACTATAAATTACCGTATTTGCAATATTTGACTTAATTAATACAAATACATGGGAAAAAAAAGGAAATAAATTAAAAAGAATCGTCTGAAAGTGTTAAATCATTCCATAAGTAATCTTTCAATCACTGTATAGTGATACCATAAAGCATAAAGTGCAGGGGTCTCCAATATTTCCAAACAAAGGGCCATTTTACTGAGCCGGACTTTGCCCAGTGAGAACAGAAAATGGCCAATGGATGTAACCAATGCCCCATCATTGGTATTAGTATAAGGTATAGTTCCTTATAGCTGGTGTTTGAGGAAGGAAGAGTCCAAATCACTGGTGTCATTTTGAGGAATCGTGCCTCAGTAGGAGAAAGAGTGTCAGATCATTGGTGTCAGTGGGAAGAATAATGACTACTATCAGTGGGAGAAATAGTGCCTCAAGGGCCAGATAATGGCAAGGAAAGAGCCACAGTCAGCCCTAGGGCCACAGAGTGGAGACCACTGATATGGTGTTTTATAAGCTTCACGACCAAAAAAAAGACCCATGAACAGTTTGAAAATCAAACCCCTGCATCCAAGCAAAGGAAACACACTCCAGCTCCTTACCATATCCCAATGACCATTATAATTATAAATGGTCGGTCAGGTAAGTATGTCTCCTCCACAAGCCAAATACAGGATGTGCAACCACAGCATCTCTCAAAAATAAAGGATGAGAAGCGATACCATAGTGTGAAACTGTTCTGACTGCTTTTTTCAAAGAAGTAAAGAGCACAATCAAAGCAGAAACAAGAATCAAGGCATCAAAGCATGTATTGTGACTTGGCATTCCAATGGGCTAGCAGTTCGGACCCGTCATCACAGATGATGATGTTGGGAGGACAGGCTGTTTTTTCTTTAGTGTGGTCATGTACACTGCTCTATGCACACTACAAATCCCATAGTCCATAATCAATAGTATGTAGCCACCCTTTAACAGAAAGTTGGATCACAGCAGCAGCAAAAAAAAAAACAAATTGAGGCTAAAAACAATAGAAGCTACTCCTTTGAGTTACAAATACACATTTGAAAATAACTTTTTTTTAAACAGTATTAAATTCCCAAATCAAAAATTTAATATATTTCAATACCAATCATTAGATGTGGTGGCTGCATTCGTCTTTTCATGTTGTTTTTACTTTTTTTCCCTCTGTTTATCTAGTGCTCCCAGTCTGGATGAATGAGCATAGGGGGCACAGCAGACAACATTGTCAATCTGTGGGGAGGGTAGTGTTAAATGTACTAGCAGATTTAAATACACTAATACTTTGAAGCCGAACTTCAGCTCACACTTTATAATCAGTTACAGCAAACAGTTATTTCCTTTTAGTTTAAAAGTTTCATAAAGAAAGAAAGAAAGAAAAGAAAGAAAAGAAAGAAAAGAAAGAAAAGAAAGAAAAACATTGTAAGCTTCCCTGCCAGTTTTAAATTGTTTGTCTTATCCTTGTAAACTGATAGATCCAGAAGAGAGCTTGTTCTTTTGAAAAACAACAGACTTACTGGCTGGATCACCAGATAAAAATAGAACAAAGAAAGCATAAAAAAAATGCAGGCATCACATCTAAGAATTGGTAATCTGCAATATGACAAATGTTTGCTTTTGGGTTTAATACCACTTTAACTATTGTTTAGTTTCACTTTAACTGCATGTCAGTACTGCTGATGTTCTCCAGCCTTTTTTAGCCACTTCTTGTCTATATGTACTTGTTCCAGCATCGTCTCTGCATCTTCAAGAGAAAGATTCCATTTTCACTCACAAGTACAATATAATTCCTTTTATTCAGCAACTTACATAGCTGAAGTCAGTTTTTGTTTTTACATTTTCTTTATAATTTAAATCCTAACACAAGAGTATGTAGATGACAGACAAAACAATGGAATCTATCTTAAAATAACATGTGCACATTATATGTGATGAAATTAAATATATAATTTCTGAAAATCAGCAAATTGGTGATTATAATATGAATAATAAAGTGTAAGCTAGGACAAAAAAAAAGTACATTTCTGAAATTCATTTACATTTCCTCTTGTTTTAATCCTTTTAAAAATGCTGCAAGTATAGAAAAATGCCTTATAAATCATATCAAAACTGAAATGCAGTGCTGATATTAAACATTAATTTTACTAAAAAAATAAATAAAATTAATCAATAAATCATTTATATATATATATATATATATATATATATATATATATATACAGTTGCAAGAAAAAGTATGTGAACCCCTTGGGATTACGTGGAGTTTTCCATGAATTGGGCATAAAATGTGCTCTGAACGTCATCTAAGTCACAACAATAGAAGAACACAGTCTGCTGAACATAATACTACACAAACATTAGATGTTGCCATGGTTTAATTGCACATAACATGTAAACATTCACAGTGCAGGGAGGAAAAAGTATGTGAACCTTTGGACTTAATAACTGGTTGACCTCCTTTGGCAGCAATAACCTCAACCAAACGTTTCCTGTAGTTGCAGATCAGACCTGCACAACGATCTGGAGTCATTTTGGACCACTCCTCTTCACAAAACTGTTTCAGTGTAGCAATATTCTTGGGATGTCTGGTGTGAATCACTCTCTTAAGGTCATGCCACAGCATTTCAATCGGGTTGAGGTCAGGACTCTGACTGGGCCACTCCAGAAGGCGTATTCTGTGCTGTTGCAGCCATTGTTTTGTTGAATGACTTGTATGCTTTGGGTCATTGTCCTGTTGCATCACCCAGCCTCTGCGGAGCTTCAGTTGGCGGACAGATGGTCGTACGTTTTCCTGCAAAATGTCTTGATAAACTCTGGAATTCATTTTCCCATCAATGACAACAATCCGTCCAGGCCCTGAGGCAGCAAAGCAGCCCCAAACCATGATGCTCCCTCCGCCATGTTTCACAGTGGGGATGAGGTTTTGATGTTGGTGTGCTGTGCCTTTTTTTCTCCACACATAGTGTTGTGTGTTCTTCCCAAACAACTCAATCTTGGTTTCATCTGTCCACAGTATATTTTGCCAGTAGTGCTGTGGAACATCCAGGTGCTCTTTGGCAAACTTCAAACGTGCTGCAATCTTCTTTTTGGGCAGCAATGGCTTCCTCCGTGGTGTCCTCCCATGTACTCCATTCTTGTTTAATGTTTTCCTTATTGTAGATGTGTCAACAAAAATGTTAGCATGTGCCAGAGATTTCTGTAGGTCTTTAGCTGACACTCTGGGATTCTTCTTTACCTCATGCAGCATTCTGCACTGTGCTCTTGCAGTCATTTTTACAGGACGACCACGCCTAGGGAGAGTAGCAACAGTGCTAAACTTTCTCCATTTGTAGACAGTCTGTCTTACCGTGGACATATGAACATCAAGGCTTTTGGAGATACTTTTGTAACCCTTTCCAGCTTCATGCAAGTCAACAATTCTTCATCGTAGGTCTTCTGAGAGCTCTTTTCTGCAAGGCATGGTTCACATCAGACAGTGCTTCTTGAAACCAGGAAACCCAAAACAGGTGTGTGTTTTTTAAGGGCAGGACAGCTGTCAGCAACACATCCAATATCATCACACTGATTGGAGTCAAGGTTGGCTCACTCCTGGCTCCAATTAGCTCTGGGAGAAGTCATTAAGCTAGGGCCTCACATACTTTTTCCTCCCTGCACTGTGAATGTTTACATGTTATGTGCAATTAAAAAATGGCAACATCTAATGTTTGTCTAATATTATGTTCAGCAGACTGTGTTCTTCTATTGTTGTGATTTAGATGACGCTCAGAGCACATTTTATGCCCAATTCATGCAAAACTCCATGTAATCCCAAGGGGTTCACATACTTTTTCTTGCAACTGTATATATATATATATACACACACACACACGTATATATATATATATATATATATATATATATATATGTATACACACACATACATACATATATATATATATACTGTATACACTCTAAATTCAATCCATTACATAACAAATATATAAATATTTTATATGTATTTTTGAGTAGGATTATTATATGTATTATTAGTGCTGCATAGCAATTTTGTTATAATTTATATGGGAATTTTTTATTACATTTTTTGGGTGTGCACTACTTTAATAATAACCAGAGGTGCAGATTAAGGCAGGTGTGTTATTTTATTTTATGGAAAAATACCTGTTGACCTACAAGAAATCCAGAGCTCCTAACTGTCTGTTATAAACTGACTATGCTTTCTTTGCTGCACTGAAATCCTAAGCAGTTTTGTCAGCCTGCCTGCTGAACTACAGAACGTTGCCTATCTCTGCCCATCTATATCCCTATCCACATGCATATCGATTTTTTTTTCCACCTTGACTCAAAAGAGTCTGCTAGTACTCTGTATGTAAAGACAGAGCTGTTGGTAGAGGTTGTCATAGGGGGGTGCCTACTTCAATAAGAATTGACCCAGGGCAGTTGCTCATAAAAGAATTTTACAGGGCTGGTGAAGATGTGACAAGAAATAATAAATATTATAATTAGTATTATTATTATTAGTATTAATAATAATAATAATAATATTGATGATGATAGTAGTAGTAGTAGTAATAATAATAATAATAATAATATTGATGATGATAGTAGTAATAATAATAATAATAATTGTTTGCTACATGAACAAGATAAAATAGATGTTGGGACATGATCCGGAAAATAAAAGGATAGTTTGGAGCAGTGGTTCTTAACCTTGTTGGAGGTACTGAACCCCACCAGTTTCATATGCGCATTCACCGAACCCTTCTTAATTGGAAAAATAAAATATGATTTTTAAAATTCAAAACATAGGTATATATTTATACATAAGTGCACAAAATGAACAAAACCGTTAAGAACAAAGAACAAAACCATTAAAACATGATTTTCACACAAAAACAAAAACATAATAATGAATATTTACTGCACGAATCATATGAGTCGGGTGTGGGTCTTCACCTCTGCCGAACCCGCGAGACTGACTCACTGAACCCCTGGGGTTCGATCGAACCCAGGTTAAGAACCACTGGTTTGGAGTCTGGAGGTAAATTCTTTCAGATTTTATTGTATAGTTTCACATGCATTTCACATATATTTAGGTTTGTGCTTTTAAAATGGTAGTAAAATTTAAAAAATATATAATATAATGATACAAGTATTATTCATGATACAAAGATTCACGTTTATATTCTCTACAGCTTGTAAAACACCTCTGGCAGCAACATTGTCAGAGATGTAAAGGCAATATTTGTTTATAGCTTAGTGGGTTCTCTTATATTTGAGCATCATACATTTTAATTAGGAGATTTTACAGCCATTGTGTTTTCTTGTACTGCCAAGTGAAAATTAATGTTACTTTGCAATATGCAGAGAGTAAACCTATCTCAGCAAAAAGAGGCAATCTCCCAAAAAGTTATCTGAGGAAAACTAGATTGGACCAAAGACACTGATTTGCATGATTCTTTTATAGTTTGTGCTATTCTGTTTATGCATAAAGGCTTGATCCATGTAAGGCACTTGATACCCTTATTATTCAAGAATACAAGACTCCATTTCTTATCAAGATATAAAAATAAAAATGGTGCATTAGAGACAGCATAACCCAAAGAAATAAAAGAAGGAAGAAAGTTTTAAAAACATTAAAGATAAAAGAAATTCAGAGTACAGACTATTGCATTATGGAGGTGAAGTTGTTATTCCAATTATTTTTTATTTGCAGGGTTCCGGTATGTTCCAGTGGCCAAGATGATGGCAAAAATAACAAATGTCAAGAATTAAGCTCAACCAAATCAAAAGGTATAAAAGTTCACATATATGAGCATACAAACACTTGAGATTGCTTTTGGTGAAAGCGTCAGCAAATTGAGCTTTGAGATTCTCAAAAACAAGAGTTAAAGTATATCTAAAGCCAAAATGTTTCTTTTAGTTGGAAAGAGTGTGTTTTCAACTACAAAAGTCTTTTATTAGAAAGATTGCACAGTACAAAATATAATAAAAAAAAGTTGTACATGATCAATAGTAAGTACACAATAGTAATATATGTACTTGGCATAATATTTGTTGAATTGATAAATGATAACAAACAATGCAACTTACACTCTGCGGCCACTTTATTAGGTACACCTTGCTAGTACCGGGTTGGACCCCCTTTCGCCTTCAGAGCTGCCTCATTTTTCATGGCATAGATACAACAAGGTGTTGGAAACATTCCTCAGAGATTTTGGTTCATATTGAGTTACTGTTGCCTTTCTATCATCTCAAACCAGTCTGCCATTCTCCTCTGACCTCTGACTTCAACAGGGCATTTTTGTCCACACAACTGCCACTCACTGGATATTTTCTCTTTTTTGGACCATTCTCTGTAAGCCCTAGAACTGTTTGTGTGTGAAAATCCCAGTAGATCAGCAGGTTTTGAAATACTCAGACCATCCAGTCTGGCGCCAACAACCATGCCACATTTAAAGTCACTTAAATCCCCTTTATTTCTCATTTTGATTTTTGGTTTTAACTTCAGCAAGTTGTCTTCACCACGTCTAGATGCCTAAATGCATTAAGTTGCTGCCATGTGATCGGCTGATTACCAGTTTGTGTTACCAAGCAATTGAACATGTATACCTAATAAATTGGCCGGTGAATGTAAATTAAAGGTGAAAATAAGTGTTGAATAGCAAGGAGTGGTGATCTGATCAGTAAAGATAGCAATCCAAAAGGAGATGCCTATGAATTAGCCATGGTTCACTCTCAAGGTTTTTTTTCTTCATGCATTCTATGCATAAAAGTAAAAACCTTCTATGGGCAGTGGCTTCCCAGCCTTCATGAGCTGGAGCCCCAGAGATGAGCACAAGAGCAATGGCTCTCCAGGGTCTCTCCCTCTTCATTGGCTGAGACAGCAGTGGGAAACAACGGCTCCTGCTACTGTCAATCACATCCAGTGAACCAATGAGAGCAGGGATCGAATGGACAAGCAGAGCAACAGCTTGGAGTGAGCCTGCTTGGGTGCCCCCATAGTATGCTGCTTGCTATGGGGGCACTCAGCAGGGGGGAGGGGTCAGGAGCACCAGCAGGGCTTCTATATAGGTAAAAACCACCACAAAATAATGACATCATTGTAATGCTAAGTACTTCTTTAGCAACAATTCAACAAACTCTCATACAGTTCAGTAATATTTCACTGGACTCAATGAAAGCAGTGGATGCCATTGGCTCCTGCTGCTGTCACTCAAATCCAGTGATGAGGGAGTGGAGGGAAAGGCCAGGCCGCACTGTATGTGTCAATGGACACAAAAAACATGGCTCTGGATTGCCTTATGGTGGCACATGAAGATGAGGAGGAACCCAGAGCACTGGCAAGGGACCCCGGAAGAGGATGACCGGGGCTGCTCTGTACAAAACCACTGCACAGAGCAAGTAAGTATGACATATTTACTGTTAAAAAATATTATTATCACTTTAAGTTGGTATTTTGAAGAGAGTCATATATACAGCGACACACTTGTTCCATAAGCTGATTTGAACCAAATTTGGAATCAACTTTGGTGATAATTTGTTCAAATGAGAGGTCAGGTGATTTCCGATTATAAGTTATAGTCAATTGTGCAGTCCCCAAAATGGTGTAGGTTAAGTTGTGATATCCCTTTGAAAGCACTGTTGTTGGAAAAACAAAGATAAATAAGGAGCTAAGGAGGGGTCCTGCATGATATTGGTCATCTAACAGATGAGATCCCTCACGGGACCTCAGAAGACTGTTCTGAAAACAATTTATCAACAGCAAGTGTTTTTTCTGTGATGGTTTGAAGCATAAAACATATGGGGCAGAGACTTATAAAATGCATCACATTTTCTGGTCAGAGACTAAATTTTGGACACGTTTCCTATCATTTTTTTTTTCTTCCAATTGGATCAAATTGCTACACGTGGTTGTCTTGTGAGTGATAATAGTTTTCCCCCCAGCCCATGCCCCCCCCTGACTTCTCCATCACGGCCAACAATGCCACCATCAGCCCCACCCCGCAAGCCAGAGTACTAGGTGTCATCCTAAACTCCAATCTGTCCTTCCAGCCCCAGGTCCAATCGCTGACAAACTCATGTAGACTTCACCTCCGCAACATCTCCAAAATACGTACGTTCCTAACCCCGAAAACTACTAAGCAACTCATTCACTCCCTTATTATATCACGAGTTGACTACTGTAACTCCCTCCTCACCGGCCTACCTCACCGCTGGCTATCCCCGCTTCAGTCTATCCTGAATACTGCGGCCAGACTCATCCACCTTACTAACCGCTCCGTATCCGCCACCCCCCTCTGCCAATCCCTCCACTGGCTTCCGATTGCCCAACGGATAAAATTCAAAATGCTAACATTGACAAACAAAGTTGTTCATAACACTGCCCCAAACTACATCACCGACCTGATATCCAAATACCACCCAAAACGTACTCTGCGCTCCTCACAAGACTTCCTACTCTCTAGTTCCCTGGTTTCCTCCTCCCATGCCCGTCTCCAGAACTTCTCCAGGGCTTCCCCCATCCTCTGGAACTCACTACCCCAATCCATCAGTCTATCACCTACTCTCCTCTCCTTTAGGCGCACCCTGAAAACCCATCTCTTCATGGAAGCCTACCCTGCCCTCAGCTAATTGCTGATCTCCTCCACTCTTCCCACCACTCCATCCCCCACAGCTATTTCCTCCTGTACCACTATCCCCTCCTTCCTAGATGGTAAGCTCCAAGGAGCAGGGCCCTCTAACCCCTCGTGTATTGAATTGTATTGTCACTGTACCATCTCGTGCACTGGCTCCCATTGGAAGGTACAGCGGTGAGCAAACTGTTGGCGCTATATAAATACTGTATAATAATAATATCTACTCCACTGGTATAATTACGGAGAAAGAATTTCACCAGAATGCCAGCAGGCATATTGAAATGAATAAGACATGAAATCAAGTCATCCCAAAAGAAAGAAATGGGGGCTAGACCAAGGGTAATTGTACTAAATGTTACCATGGCGTAATCTGTTCAGAAGCATGTATGTACAGAGGCACTAATAGAATTATCTACAATAATGGGGTAGGAAACAAATAATCTATCTGGCACTAACTATATTTGCTTTTAATTATTGTGTACATTTCCTGGCCCTTGCATTTTGGGTGCACCATATTTTAGTTAACTGGGAGTCTATAAGGAGTTTGGATAGTGTCTTTGAAAAGCCAGAGGAGATATGAAAGGCCATTGACCATAGGATTTGTAAGCAGTTTAAAATTTCCACTAATAATTGAGTTGAGAGATTGACCACTTTAAAACTAAGAGAAGAACCCTTTAAATAACTTAATGATGGAGCACAGGGGTATAGATACTGTCTAACATGACTACTTTCCCTGCCATAGAGCTCTCTACTATGATGTACCTGTGATCAGGGGCCCTGTTAGGGGCGGACTGACCATTTGGAAACATTTGGAAGGGCCTGGGGTCAGTAGGGGGCCCCATGAGATGCCCCTGGTACCTTTTTCATAGGCTTTTTTGAGTTTGGGCAAGGACACAGGGGCCCCATGATCCCCTATTGCCCCTATTCATCATGGACAGCAAGTTAGAACAAAGAGCAAATGTGAAATTCTGTTTGAAACTGGGCAAATCGATGGATCTCCGCAAACAGCAACGTTTGAGCTGGATCTTGATCTTTGGGAAGAAGGCATTTTTGGGAGTTGAGCTATGAAAAGGCCTGCACACACCTGTGCAATCAGTGTGCTGGGGGTTCTGAAAACACGGACCCTGGATTGGAAATTTCATCCCTCCCAGATCGCTTAGAAATCTCCAGGCTCCAGATCCCACAACGGACTTTATGAATAAATGAGGAAAATGAAAAGCCAGTTTCCTCTGCATTACATAAACCCTCTGGAGCCCCTCAACCTTCCTGGTTGAGAATCCAGGGTTATAAGCTTGATTTTGACCGTGGCAGGGTACCTTGCTGCCACAATATATTAAAAGGCCACCATGGCCGTTTTAACTCCACTTTAAAGCAGTCTGTTTTCTTTGGGGGACTATAGGAAGGTGGAGTTGGGATGATGGTCAGATGGAAGCTGATATGTGGGTGAGCTCTGATCCACCCTGGTCATGAGCATGTATACTTAATTCCAGTATAATAGTAGAAATGATCTCTTCAAAAATGGAGTTTGAAGACCACATCAATGGGCTTTAATGAGGAGTCTACAACCTGTTTGAACAAGTGTAGACAACACAGAGCTGTCCCTAGTGAATTCAAAAAGAAGGGAGGAGAGCGGTAGAGTAACAGTGGGCAAAAGCTCTAGAGTGCCTTCATCTCAAATCAGTAAATCACTACAACAGAATACAGTCCAGGAAGGTTCTAGGATGGCACCCATGGATACAAAGTTGTCTCTGGTGATAAGCCTAAAAACTATAGCTTCCCTGCCCTCTTTTGTGTAAGTTCTGTATATGTTAAAGTGAAACTAAAGCTTTGTCTTTTTTTCCTATTAAATAACAAACATGGTATACTTACCTGTTGTCTGCAACAGTTTTGCACACAGCTACACCGATACTCTTCTTTTTGGGTCCCCACTGGTGCTCTGGCTCCTCCCCCTCTAACAGCAGGCAAGCAGCTTACCCTGGGGGCACCAATGCATGCTCGCTCCAAAGTCATTACTCTGTGCATCCATAAGACACATAGAGCCATGGCTTAGCCCCGCACTTTCCTCATTGGCTCACTGGCTGTGATTGGCGGCAGCCCAATGGGCTCCTGATGCTGTCTCAGCCAATGAGAGTCCCCTTACAGTTGAGGCCAGGGGCGGACTGACAACTCATGAGGCCCCCAGGCAATAAGGGTTGATGGGACCCCTGTGTCCTTGCCCAAACTCAAAAAAGCCTACAAAAAAGGTACCAGGGGCATCTCATGGGGCCCCCTACTGACCCCGGGCCCTCGGGCAGTGCCTGAGTTTCCAAATGGTCAGTCCGCCCCTGGTTGAGGCTATTATGAACATTGCTATCCCTGCTTCAGTCTATCCTGAACTCTGCGGCCAGACTCATCCACCTTACCAACCGCTCCGTATCCGCCACCCCCCTCTGTCATTCCCTCCACTGGCTCCCGATTGCCCAACGCATTAAATTCAAACTACTAGCACAGACATACAAAGCCATTCATAACACTGCCCCAAACTACCTCACCGACCTGATACCCAAATACCACCCTACCCGTAATCTTCGCTCCTCACAAGACCTCCTACTTTCTAGCTCCCTGGTCTCCACCTCCCACGTCCGACTGCAGGACTTCTCCAGGACTTCCCCCATCCTCTGGAACTCCCTACCCCAATCCATAATACTGTCACCTACCCTCCTCACCTTTAGGCGCACTCTAAAAACCCATCTCTTCAGGGAAGCCTACCCCGCCTTCACCTAACAGCAGATCTCCTCCACTCCTCCTACCACTCCATCCCCCACAGCCACTTCCTCCTGTACCACTATCCCCTCCCTCCTAGATTGTAAGCTCCAAAGAGCAGGGCCCTTGAACCCCTCGTGTATTGTTTTGTTACTGTATTGTCTCATGTACTGTCCCCCACTATAATGTACAGCACTGAGCAAACCTTTTAGCGCTATATAAATACTGTATAATAATAATATTGCTCAGGAAATGATTGGGGGGGGGGGCTGTATGGGGCTGCTACACTCAAAAGGTTTTCTGTATGAAGGTGAAAAACCATGAGCCTTTAAAACCACTTTAAGAAAAAATGTATAGTATGAAGTGCAGTCTTTTCCTCTTAGCAGGTACAGATCTGAATAGAATTGCTATAACACTAGAAGACAGTTTACTCAGAGAATCGCACACAACTGTAATATCTCTCTCTGCAGCATCATAATCACTTCAGTTCTTTCTGAAAGAACATGCTACAGGCTTTTGATTTTCAAGTAATTAACTGGCTTTAGCCCATAACAACTATAGACATGCACTGGACGAATGCTGAAGTGCTTCTTGTGTTTCCATTTTGTTTTCCTAACCAAATGCGCAATGTATGCCTGTGTATGACTATAAAAAGCATGCCTGGATGAGAGCACCATATTTTAATAATAGAGAGATTGAGTTTTTGTTATGCAATCACTAGAACTTTGCTGTAGTTGAAGTATATTAATCAGTAAGTAAATTGATTCATTCAGCTTTAAAAGGAATGGTATATTTCTTATATACAACCTCAATGTGCTGTTGTTCCTGCGAATCCGTACATGTAGGTGTTTAATTATTCCATACAGATGTAGAGTGCTAACTCTTGGAATGACATTATCAATGGAGACAATCAGCATACAATGTTGAATTATGCTCTATGCAGACACTGAACACTCCTACGCATTCTATACAGGCAAGAAACACAATACCAGCTAATCTGACCCAACCACCAGAAGTCATAATACAATTCTGTTATATTCTGTATTAACACATAGCATAGAACCCTTCAACCTATATGGATAGAAAATACTACACATCACAATAAGACCTGTCCTCCAAACATAACACAACCGCTTCTATACACACATAAAACACTGCGCATTCCGGTATACCTGGACACCACAATGCTGGTATCCTCTATACAAGCCAATGTTATGTGCCCTTCCAACTTGATCTGATCAGTAGGCAATGTTATGATACCATTGCATTACTCTTTGCACAGGCACAGAACTTGGCATAGGCCAATATAATTAGACCATAGTAGAGAACAGAAAAAAACAAAGCGCACCAACCTTGCGCATTACCTCAATAGGTAATGAATAATTTTATTGATAAAAATTATACTCACAAGAGTAGCAGTATAAAAGGTGTATAACATCCAAAACCAAAACACTGAGTTAGGAGACACGTGGAAATCCCATCAAGAAGGGAGATAATCTCTTGGTCAAACTGACGCATTTCGATGGGGGGACCCTTCTTCTTCAGAGCTGATCAGTCTATATTGAGCTGCTCCAGCTTCGTGTTTGAGCCGCACAACCTTTGATCAGTGTTGGATGAACATTCATTATATTGTTCGATTGGCCTTCTTCTGATCTGGGTCCCTGAGCACAGGAGGTGTTGGATTTGAATATAATTATACCACCATGTATGACCAAGTATATTGTACCTTTCTTTAAAGTTTTCCTATGGGCTTCCCTTTTGTTGGCTGCTTGTTGGGACAATCTAATGAGTTGAAAAGTTTCCTTCTCCCTGTGTTGTATTCTTATCAGTAATTAGGGATGAGCCAATGGTTCAGTTATAACATAGGTTCAGACCAAACCAGGTGTGGACTGACAACTCATGGGGCCCCCGGGCAATAGGGGATCATGGGGCCCCTGTGTCCTTGCCCAAATTCAAAAAAGCCTATGAAAAAGGTACCAGGGGCATCTTATGGGGCCCCCTACTGACCCCGGGCCCGAGTTTCCAAATGGTCAGTCCGCCCCTAGACCAAACTGTAGCCTACTTGGCCCCCTTGTTCAGCAGGAACTATATTTCTACTTCATCTATGTATGACAGCTCCCCACTGTCATTGGTCCCTAAGGAATCCCTAGGAGCCAATGGTGTAACAGGGAATCGCCTCTCCTTTTAAGCAAAGGAGTGGGGACAGCAGTGACATTACTGCCCAGATATGGCCACTGGCCATATTTGGCCAATTATTTGGTCAATTATGTCACCACTATCCCTGCCTCTTCTCCTCTATAGCAGATAACATATTGGGAAGCTGTACACAAATGACATTTATATCATTTTCTTCACACAAATGGAGCTTTCTTTTGGTGGTATTTGATCACCACTGGTTTATAAATAAAGAAGGACAAACATTTTGAGAAAACAAAAACAATATTTGTTACATTATGCTATAAAAAAATATCCACTAAAAATACAATTTCTTCATAAATATAGGTCCAAAATGTATTCTGCTACATGTATTTGATAAAAATAACCCCCCCCAATAAGTGCTTATTAATTGATTTGCATGAAAGTTATAGCATCTACAAATGACGGTATATATACTAGATTTTTTTCTTCTACTAATAATGGCGGTGATCAGACACTTATAGCAGGACTGTGATAGTACACTGGCTAACTGACACTGACATCACCAGTGACACTAATACAGTGATCAATGTTAATAAAATGCATTGACACTGTACTAATGACACTGGACAGGAAGGGGTTAAAATCTGGGGCAAACAAAGGGTTAACTGTGTGCCTAACTATGTGTAAGGTGTGCAATATGTGCTGTTTTCCTAAGGAATGTGGCAGTTTTTATCTCCCTGCTTTGGAGGGAGACAAAGACTGACACATCCCTTCTGTCAGCAGAGAGATCTATGTTGATTACCAACACAGATCTCTCTCTTGTCACCTGCTCCAACGATTTGGGGGTCCCGGCCATGAATCATTTGCTGGGACCTGCTGATCTTCATGTAAAGGAGCCAATGAAGCTGCGGGTAGGCTGACATGTACATCCCCTACAAGTAGAATAATGTATATACAGTACGTGATTCTGCCTTGCCGACCGCGCACTGAAGATTTACTGCTATCGGTCGGCAATCAGTTACACAAAGACAAAAATAACACAATATTACGATAATTTACCAAAATAGCCACAGAAAAAAAGAAAGAAAAGAAGAGGGATAATAAGAGAGGTGGAACAATCGGGACCAACTGGCGGCAACTGTGGGAAGCTGAGAAAGCTAAAAAAAAAAAAACACAAATGTAGCACAAACACATAGATCTGGACCAACCAGTTTTTCGCCAGTTATTACTATATTAATATATAGTAATATAAAATAAATAACCTAAAACAACCTATTTGATATTATCAAGCTTTATTATAATACTATTCTATTGCACTCTCTGCAGACATAAATACTACATTTCCTAGTATGACCTAAGCACTGCGCATGGCCATAATATACTTTTATTATAATCTGTAATGACATAGAACACTACAGCCGCCAACCTGACCTGACCACTGAATATGATAATAATAGTTCCATGATATGCTATGCAGAAAAAAACATAACACCTACAGCATAACCTAACTTCTTTACATGATCATAATACATTTCTAATACATTTTCTACAATTATAGAAAATTGCTACCCTTAAGTTGACCTAACCAATTAATATGATCATAATACAGTTCTAATTCTTTATCACACAGCAGGATCATAATACATTCTTATCATACTGCATAGAGTCAGAGAACACAAAACATAGAATATGATCTATCCACAGAATATAATTCTAACCCATTCTCTACAGACACAAAACACTATAGCCTTGGACCTGAGTATTTGAATATAATTGCAATACTTTTCTATTATTATTAATATTGCAGTGTATTATATTATACAGATAGCAAATCCAACTCATACAGTTTAAACCATTTACAGGACATGACCATAATGCAATTTTAAATTCTCTACAGATATGGAACTATATAGTTGACTTAGAAAAGTGAAAACTTTAAACTGTAGCGCTAAGAATGCGCCGAGAAACTGGACGAGGTTTTTCTGATGATCGAGACCACGGCTTTCAACCAGGGTTCAAGGAAACCTAGGGTTCCTTGAGAGGTTGCTAGGGGTTCATTGAGCAATGAGCAATTTCTGCCTCTCAGATAATTTCCCACTGACACTAATGATGACCTTAATAAAAAGAGGGTAATTCTTACCAATGACCACAAATGTATGGAGCATTCTTCCCACTGACCACCTCACTAATGTACCATGAGTTGTAGATATAATCATTTTTAGCAGGGGGTTCCTGAGAGCAGAAAGTTACTTCAAGGGTTCCCCTGTGTTGAAAAGGTTCAGAAAGGCTAATCTAGATTTTGACACCCTTTTAAGATCAGGGAATCTTGTAACTGCACAACCAATATAAACCAAAGGGCGCAATTTATATGATTGATATAATTTTTTTCACGCAGAGATTTTTTTTTTAGGGTGGTATTGGATCACAACTGGGTTTTTATTTTTTATTATATAAATTAAAAAAAATATATTTTTTACTTTCTGCTATAAAACATATCCAATAAAAAAAAAAAAAATTAGCTCAAAATATATTCTGCTACATGTCTTTGGTAAAAAAAAAAAACAATAAACATGAAAGTTATAGTGTTTGCTTTTGCAATATATACTGGAATTGTTTTTTTTTTTTACTAGTAATGGCTTTGATAAGTGACTTATAGTGGGGATGCGATAGTGAAATCTGATACTGACACTTTGTGGGAATTAAGGGCTACTGACATTACCCGTGACATTAATACAGATCAGTGCTAATAATATACACTGTCACTATACTAATGGCACTGGCTGGGAAGGGGTTAACATCTAGGGGCAATCAAAGGGTAAGTGTGTGCCTAACAATGTGTGTAATGTGTGCTGCTTTTTACTAAGGATTGCTTTGCAGGAAGAAGAAACACAGAGATTATTTCCTTTGTACATAGCTCTGTATTCTTTGCCAACATAGGGCTCTGGGCTGTGATTGGACACAGCCAATCAGCAGGTCCTGGCCCTGAATCAATGGCCGGGACCTCCTGATTAAGTCCTGCTGTGTTCATGCACAGCGGGCCTGCCGCTCGTAAGCCCTGAACCTGGAAGAAAGCCGCAACATACAATTACACTACAGTGTCTGTACGAGCCACCTATCTGCAGTATATGTACTGTGGTGGGTCAGCAAGCGGTTAAAAGGTAAAATATAAAAAATATACTAAAAAAAAGTTGACAGCATTATAGGTAACCAAGGAACAAAAGCCAGCCCATTAAAAGAACAAAAAGCCCATCATTGAGTTTTACTCTGAGGAAGGAGGCATGTCCCCTGAAATGCGTCAGCTGGTGTTATCATCTACTTGAACCAGGAGTTCTTTTGATGGGCTGGCTTTTGGTTCCTGGATTACATGTAACACTGTCATTCGCAAATTTTTTTGTGAGTATATTTATTTTGAAATATATTTTACCTTTTAACCTCCCTGGCGGTATTCCCGAGTGTAGCTCGGGGTAAAGTTTCAGTACCAAGAGCGGTAACCCCGAGCTACACTCGGGCTTACCATGCGGCGTTGCACAGGGATTTCCTACAGCGCTTACCTTGTCCTTCGCTCCCGCGATGTGTCCCCTGCAGCGTCCCGATGCCGGCATCTGGCTTCCGTGTTCCGGTCCCTGTGACGTCGGGATGTACGGGCGCCAGAACCGGCGGCATATTTGAAAATTTTAAAAAAAATTTAAAACGATTATTTCATAGCAAAACATTCCTGTATCAAAGCATTTCACATACATTTTGTCCCTACTGCTTTGTCCTGTGCCCTGCCTGCATTTTTACTGTTCTTTCTGCCTGGAAACTTAGAAAAGTCCACGGCGTCCAAAAAGCATCCCTTTAGGTCAAAATCGGTTTTAGACCGGCTAGAGAACAGAGATAGTAAATCAGACCCACTTGCAGAATTGAGTGATACTGATTCGTGGGGGAAATTCGTCATCAGACACTGAAAACGATTTTGCGACTTTGCTCAGTGATGTGCGAACTTGGCGCTATATTTCAAATTTCAGTGTTTTTGGTTTGATTATATTATGGAATTAAATTTATTATTATTATATTATTATTTTTTATGAGTATTTATTAAATTATAATTTATGATTTATGATTTCGTGTTTCAAGTTTAATCATATCCGGAATGTTTACTAGACTCTTGTTCGGACAGATTTCAGGGAGTTATTCCTAAATTACAGGCCTACAATAAAAAAAATACATATTTCCATGCAAAAAAATGTACCGCTTTTGGTACAAAATTCCTGACATAATCATACTGCCAGGGAGGTTAATGAAGTGCTGTAGATAATGAACAAGGTGTTTGTGCCCTTTGATTTATATTGTTGATGGAGCAATGTAGCCCTCAACCTGATCTGGCTATTTGAATATCGTCATAATAAAGTACTAGTATACTCTGTATAAGTAGCAAACACAATTAGTACAGTATAAAACAATCTATAGAGTATGGCCAAAAAAAAATACACAACTGTTATCCAGGTTTATAATAAGAAGGTCGTGTTCAGCAATGAGCACCACCTTAACTTCCCAAATGCAGGTTGCAAATGTAGTGCATGTGCCTTCATCAGATTGTATGGTATAAAAGTATCATGCAATTTGGTTGCAGTGTGTTTTTTAAACAGTTCGGTGTGATTCTGCCCATTCAAAATGAATCTCACCTCATGTGAACCCACCCTCATTGTGGTGCTGGCAGGCTTATATGAGTCTATAAATTAATTTTTGACTTTAAGTTGTTTTAAACCTCTAAAATGAAATGTGAACAAAACATTTCCCTCTATAGTGTGTACTTGTTTCAATTAACAACACTGAGTGTCATTTCTGTCTGCTGCTTCATTCCTCTGTTATCAGCATGAGTCACTTTTAATGAGTTTTTCTAACACCAAGAGAAAAATGGTGACGAGAGGGAACTCTAGCAAATTGATAGCATCAGCTCTGTTCCTGTGAGCTGTATGGAGGGGGGGGTGTCTCTTCCCTCCAATCATCTCTCAGAACCCTCCTCACCTAGCTCTGCAGTGTGTAACTTCAGCTCTCTGCCTCTTTTTTCTGAATTTTCAGACAAGCTTTATAAATGCTGCACTTTGAATGAAGAGAAGTCTGCAGATACGCAGGCACAACTTATGTAGGTGGATCGGATTTATCTCTGTGTATAATCTGAGGCTAATTACTTCACTGGGTATATGTAAGGATGTACAACCACTTTAAGTGTGGAATGTACAGAGTATATACAGCTGTGTTCAAAATAATAGCAGTCAGGCATCACTAACCTGATCAATCACTGTTTTTGGTAGAAATGATATTTCTACATGGCAAATAATTTACTAGCAGGTGTAGTAGAGTAATAGAAATCCAACAGACCCAACAGTCATGACATGCATGCTGCTGATTCTGTGTAATTGAATCACTCATTGAAAGGGGCATGTTCAAAATAATAGCAGTGTGGAGTTCTATTAGTGAGGTCATTCATTCTTTGAAAAGCAGGTGCCAATTATTGCCCTTATTTAATGAAGGAAGGCAGCAAATGTTGTACATGCTGGTTACAGTGCATTTCTTTCTGAAATTCTGAGGAAAATGGGTCGTTCCAGACATTGTTCAGAAGAACAGCGTACCTTGATTAAAACGTTGATTGGAGAGGGGGAAACATATAAAGAAGTTCAGAAAATGATAGACTGCTCAGCTAAAATGATCGCAAATGCCTTAAAATGGCAACCAAAACCTGAAAGACGTGGAAGAAAGCGAAAAACTACCATTCTTATGGATAGAAGAATAGCCAAAACGGCAAGG